>NW_015151580.1:232757-234750 GCF_000732505.1 Cyprinodon variegatus | reverse complement strand
AGCAGCTTGACCGTATGGTACGCAAGAAGTGCCCATCCAACCGGGCCCGGCCTTAAACAATTTGGTGCCCTAGGCAAGATTTTAGATGGCACCCCCTTGCATCACTGTGCAGTACTTGCATGTCTGCTAGTGTAAATATACTTACAAGAAACTAAATCACTTTGTCTTTAAAATGTTTTTATTTACATAAAACAATATTCACATTTAAAAAACTTAAAAACACTTAAAGAAACAAAAAAATTAACATATGAAATACAAAATAAATAACTTATATAAAGTATTAAATTTAAATACTCCCAAAAAAGTGTAAACAAGTGACATTAATTGAAATGCAATATAAATGGCTTATATAAAGTATTAAATTTAAATACTCCCACAACAGTGTGAACAAGTAACTTAAATACAATATAAATATGGCACTGTGCAAAGTAAGAAATCAAAGAAATGAGTAGGCACAAAAAATACAATGATTTAAATAAAAGGAAAAAAAACATGATAGTTCTAGTGGTGTTTTTAGTCTCCCTTAACTGGAATTACTTTAAAAACTATATACTCTCACATGACTACAGCTTTACTCTCCTGGATTTTCTTGAAGCAAAGTCATCTACAACATCATCATTTGACAGCTGATTTGAGACCACATGATTAATGCTTATGATGGAAAGTCCACTGAGACGTTCTTGCATCATAGTAGATCTCAGGTCAGTTTTAATCAGTTTAAGCTTGGTGGAGGCCCCGGGGAAGACCCAGGACACGCTGGAGAGACTTGGGGTTCCTCCTGAGGGGCTAGAAGAGGTGGCTGGGGAGAGGGAAGTCTGGGCCTCCCTTCTTAAGCTGCTGCCCCCGCGACCCGACCACAGATAAGCGGATGAAGATGGATGGAAGCTTGGAGAAGCTTCTTTCAGCAGAAGCCACTGTAACAGCAAGAGTGGCAGAGATTCTTAGAGCAACCCACATGTTGAGGTAAATTTCTGCTAGTTTCTTCTCATGCAGGAAGGCTAAAAGTTCCAAGTTTGTCATGTTCGTATGGTGGCAATGGTGGGAAATGTTGCATTTCCCTTGTTCTGCTCCATCAATGTCCTGCTGGCTGTCCTGGGTCAGAGCAGTACTTAGGGTTTAACACTTCTGTAGCAGCTCTTTTTCTTCTAAGTTGGGGAAATCGAGGAGCACACCAAACATGTTATTCACTTCTCCAAGATTCTGAAATCTCTCATCAAGTGAAGAAATGGCAGTATCCATGACTACATAAAAAAATTTGGTTTCCATTTTTTGTAGTGCATCTTGAATGGGCTCATCTGGACACTCATAGACAATGTGAGTTTTTGTGCTTTTCAATAGGTTTTTTTTAGTTCAGCCTCCACATTCATGTCTTCACAGATCTGCTTTGCTATTGTCTGTGCATCAGAAAATCCAGTGTTTTTGTAACTGGTGAGGGAACCTCTGGTTTTCCTCAGCAAGTCGACAGCTATGTCAAGCTGCATGAAGGGTGACTGCATCAGTTTACTAACATGCTGGATTTTGAAGAGAACGTCATACCATATGGCTGTACAAATGCAAAAGCGAAATGATAATAATGTCTAATAATAAACAGATGATTTGAAGAATAAAGTAAAGTGAAATTAAATAATATGAACAAAAAGAGATGCATGCATGATGTACACTATCGTTTATATTATACAATATAATTTTTGGATTAGTAATAATTCTTATTACTGTAATTTATTGTTATTGCAAAATCAAATCATTATTTCTAACCTTGTCAATGTCTTCACTCTATTTTCTATTCATTTCACAACGTATGGTGGTGAAAAAAAAAAAAATTGTTTGCGTGACCCCAAAACTTTTGAACAGTAGTGTATATACACTCACCGGTCACTTTATTAGGTACACCTGTCCAACTGCTCGTTAACACTTAATTTCTAAGCAGCCAATTACATGGCGGCAACTCAGTGCATTTAGGCATGTAGACATGGTCTAGGGTTTACAGAGAATG
>NW_015151580.1:225025-231761 GCF_000732505.1 Cyprinodon variegatus | reverse complement strand
TATATATATATATATATATATATATATATATATATATATATATATATATATATATATATATGCTCGTGTCAGCATCAATCTCTCTTTTTAGAGCCTGAGTGCGTCCAAACCTTGTCTTTGCTTAGTTAGAAAAGTTATATTTAGAAATATTGCAAGCACAAAGTCTGGGCTGAGGGGCTTTACAAACAAACAACCAGAGGAATTAAACATCTTGCTATGTATTTGACAGTGTGGGGTCCTGGAACTATGCATCTGACTGCTGAGGTGTCCTGGCTACTTGGCTGCAGGTTTATCCCTTTTTCCCTTGTTGCGTGTGTATAGGATAATTTCTTCCATTTCACTGAATTAATCCTAAACTCTGACTTTATGTCCCCTTGCAGTTTCCTACCAGTTTTCTGTACAGACAAGCCCTAAATTTCATCATCTTCCCAGTGACCAAAGACTTGCAGCCAGGATGATCATTACTCAAAAGTCATTTATCCCAGAAATTTTCATCCAGAATTCTCCAATCAGATTTAGTGTTAATCAAGTGAGACAATCTAAAGCGAAACTAGAATCTTTTATTGCTGCAGAGCCTACCTCACTCTTGGCTCAAAGTAATGCTGATGTTCCTGACTTCACTCCCCCCCTTTTCAGAGCTCAGACGTTGAGGCGTTTATTGTAACTGAAGATCATTGATCTAAAACAGAGAAATTATTCTTTTCAAGACAACAAGTAGAGGTACCAGTGGAATCACAGTAAAACGAAGAATCTCATGTGGTACAGGCCTTTGGTAGCAACAAGAGCAATGACAACAGAAATACCTGCTAGTTTGATCTGAGAGGACTTCGTCTTTGCATAAAATGGATATTTATTGACACCTGGTGGCCAAAGCTTTAAAATAGTGCCTTGGTTGTTTAATAACGTTTAGAAACCTCTTAACATCCACCTAGTTTTAAGTAATCCTCGCCTATTTTGCATACTCAAATCGAAAAACAAATAATTTAGGAACTGTAAGCCCAAATTACAGGTGTGATACAGCATTTGGAAGCTTCTAGTTTCTGAAAATATAAATGAAAATAGTGACCAAAACACATTCTAAACTGCATCAGTTCAAACATAGCTCAAAGTTGTTTCTTTTTCTTCTCAAAAACGACAGGTCTTTTTTGAACAGCAGTAACAAAGACATGTTTGAGAATAGGCACATGTCATTGTATTGCATTTTTTCTGTATCATGTCAACTACAACTGCAGAATATTTCAGGCTAGCTATAACAGTTCCAGGCCTGCACAGGAAATAAATCAAGATCTAGATAAATATTTTTTTTCTTAAAATAAATGTATTTGTTCTTGAATTGAGGAGCTAAAAGAGACATTTTGCCAATGGAACAAGAGAACTTACATTAAAAATAAGAAAACCCAATTAAATTGTCTTGTTTCAAGGGCATATTATCTAATTATCTTATTTTAAGAGTAAAAACACTCATTCCATTGGCAAATAATCTTATTTAGCTGCTCAAATTAAAGGTAAATCCACTTAATTTAAGAAGAGTTTTACTTATTTCTAGATAATTTTCCAGTGTGTGGGGCTTTAAACTTTTGGTGTCACCAGCGTCTCGAAACCTCTCCAAATGTGTCAAATTTTGCCAAATGCCTTTACTTAACTATTTGACCGATGGAATAAAACTGAAGCATTCTGATTGCCACAAAACATTTATGAAGCAAGTATTTTTCCACTTATTTTCAGTTTCGTCTGATGATTGACTGGTGAGGTTACCACCCATCTCATCTGAACATATGGTTTCTTGATTAATCTTTTTTCAGATATAATTCAGAACATATAATGAAAAAAAAAAGACAAACCACCTTGAACTAAATTAAAATTATTTTAAATCTTAATTTAAATTTAACCAAACTAGCAAACGTGTCGTTCAAATGAAAAGTGGTTTTACAGTATGTAGTAAAGCTTGCCTGTCGGTTGATTTGACAAATACCTTAATGTCGAAATTTTGTGTTTAGAATGTTTTAACTTATAATTCAGTTCAATTGAAAAATACCTTATAAATTCAAAGAGAAACTAAATAATATCATCTAAATAAATAACTGCAGCTATGTTAGTGTGAATTGCTTCTGTAAAATCATTCCTATCACTATAGATCTACCCTCTAGAATCCAGAATGGTTTGTTGTTGAATCTTTGTGAATCCAGGGCATGTTTGGTGGAGCCTGATAAATAAGTTTTCTCTTTATCAGTAATTAATTATTTCTAGTACAAATTATGAATAAGTTTGGTAATCAGGTGGGCTGCACAGAGGCGCAGTGGGTAGCTCTGCCAGGGGTCTTAATGCACGGAGTTTGCATGTTCTCCCGTTGAATGTGTGGGTTCTCTCAGGGTACTCCAGCTTCCTCCCAAAGTCCAAAAACATGACTGTTAGGTTAATTGGCTTCTCTAAATTCTCCTTAGGTGTGAGTGTGTGCTTGAATGGTTGTTTATCCTGTTTGTCGCTGAGTTGCCCTGTGATACATTGGCGACCTGTCCAGGGTGGACCCCGCCTCTCACCCGTAGACAGCTGGAGATAGGCACCAGCACCCCTCGCAACCCAGCCGGGAAAAATGTGACAGAGAATGGATGGATACAGGTGGATCTGTCAAATGCTCTTGTTCCCCGTCTGGGTTTTTATTAAAAATAAGGCTAATCACACCCTTCTATGGTCCCAATAAAGCTCATACCTGCTAACCCGTTCCAAATTTATATCTAGCAACCCTCTGTTGGTGTAAATGTCAGACCTGTACGGATTGTCAGTTTAAAATGTTCAGTAAGGTTAATCACAGTCTAACCGCCCCACCAGTTCAGTCTGGCTGGTGGAAAAATTTCCAGCAGCTTTTCCGCTGACATTTGACTACAACCTTAATCAACATGGCTTCAGCTTGATCCCACAACTCTTTAGAAAGCTGTCCACTGAGAGATCCTCATCCTCCACTGGTGGATTAGTGATCTCTGATGATCCACTTCTTTCTGTTGACATGTCTTAGGTTGTGGCTGTGGGACTCTGTTGCGAAATCCCAAGCGCAGTTCTGTGAGAGACAGGAGTGATGACATCTCTAGAGGAAGAAGAAAATCTTTAATGTTTTCAATGTTGTGGTAAGGGTTGTTCCTGGTATCAATGCTCCCGTCAGTTTACACTGAACCAGCTGGGGAGTGGAAGGAAACATATCAGGTGTTCTACCATCATCATCCTCATCTGTAAGGATGCCAGTCTGACCTTGAATGTCAGCTGCAAGTGTTTTAAGATTAGCATCACCCTCAGTTGTGCTGCACACTGCAAAAAAAATAAATAAATAAATAAAAAAAATCTAGAAATGAGCAAAAATGTCTTTAATTAAGTGTATTTACCATTAATTTCAGTAGGTAAATAAGATGATTTGCCAATGGAATGAGTATTTTACTCTTATAATGAGATAATTAGAATATGGATTTGAAATAATTTTTCCTTATTTTAAATGTAAATTGTCTTGTGCACTTATTGTAAGAAGGGCTTATCTCGATTTCAATTTCTTGCAGTGCAGTGTTGCTATTCCACCGTCCTCCATTTTGTCCTTTGCTTTCTCTGCTGGAACCACTGAATCCTTCAGGATGAGAGGTGATTCAGATGGCAGGAAGGTTTGTTTAGTTCAGGATGAGGTCCCGTGTCACTCAATGGTGACCAACCTGATGGATCCATCATGGAGGATAAATCTTGTCTATGTGATTTCTATTCATATATCTATGAATACATCTATACCATACAGTTCATGTGCCTTTCCCCCATTCAAACCAACTAGTTCAAGCCAGGAACTCTACATGGGCTGATCCCTTAAACAATCAACACCATACCAGCAGGTGCTGCTTTAAAACGTCCTTCCCCTCTAAGCAAGACAGAGTCTCCTAAGATGTCCCTGAACCAACGGTCCTTGCTCAGTCAGAGAAGCAGAACCAAAAATAAGGCTAGAACCCTAGGTTTGAAAAACTGCAGTGAGGAGAGCAGGTCTCTGTTATGAGTCAGCTGATCCAAATTCACTGAGGATCTGAGATCAGGCAATAACATCAACAAGCTCATAAACACCAGTAAGGCTGAGGAGGACTGTGTCCAGAACTCTCAGTGAAATAAAAAAGCTGTAAGATTTCTAAGATTTCTTTTAGGGTTTCTGGCAGTCTGAGTTAAAGTATGGTTTGGCTGCTTGCTGAGGTTTCATAATATACTGTCAACCGGGGATAGTAGGTGGGATTGGAATAAAGTTATCTCTACACTTTTGACAGAGGATATCTTCTGAGTTATTTCAAGTTGTATCTTAGAAACCCATCGGGTGAATGTAGGAGGGTGGATATAGAAACATTAGCCACAAAAAAGCTAATCAGATTTATTGGACGACTCTTAAACGAGCACTGAACAATTTTAAATAACTTTAACTGCAGAACATATACTGGCTTGATATCTGCTTTTCAGATGACCGTTTAGAAAAGTTTTTGTCTGGTTCAGAAAATGTAATCTTTTTGCTGCTTTTCTGCTGTTTAACTTCCGTCCAGCAGGGGGCGCTAAAAGGAACAAGCAGCTGCTTTGTGTCAGTGTGACACTCAGCGGAAGTAAAACAAAACACTGCTATGGTAGCTAGCTTGGTAACAGCTAGCAGTCGGTTGTTTTCGTATCTCGGCTGAATGTTTCAGTAACAATGTGTTCAGTTCAGCATTTAAGAGTTTATCAGAGAACGACTAACTGCTGCTGAAGTCACCGCTAAGTCTTCACATTGTTGAAAAAAACATCAAAACATCGTTCGCTACAAAGGAAGACACCAGGCTGCTGGAAACCTCAGATTAAACTCCAGAAATCGGTAGGAAGCTTCAGAAAGCGCCTGATATATCAGTTAGTTACGTTATAATCTGAGCTCTCAGCTTTAATAACATTGTTCTGACGATTTACGGCTGCTCCATCAGAAAGTCACAACTGGTCGAAATTCACAGCAGCTGTTTAAGTCAAATATAATAAAGTAGCGGAATTAAAGCGGCAGTTCTGTTTAGCCCCTGAACTTATAAATGTATTGGGATACAGAAGAATGTTGCAGATGATGTCTGGAAGCTAATTAACCCGGTGTAATAGATGAACTGGTTAGAATTTATGCGCACCGCAGATGTTCTTAAAGCATAGGCGGCTGTGTTGATGCCTGATGTAAAAAAAAAAAACATAACAAAACTGTTCGCAAAAAATCAACCAGACATATCTAGCGAATGGATTTATGTTTTTTTCAGTTTAGAAAAAAATGGCAAAGAACTTGTATCCTCAGAAAAGCAAATAGTGAAAATAATTCCACACAAAGAATAGTGTCGTTCACAAGTGTACAGAAAAATATAAATAAAAGTCTGTCCCACGATGGAGTGTCATTTCTCCTGCTGAACCATAAGCTATATATCAAAACCTGCAGCTTGGAGGAGCAAGTCAATGTAAATTCCCACTATATAAATTCCTGATTGTAAATATAAATCCATGTAAGCCTATCATTCAGGATGCAACACATGTGTAAGCAACTTTTTCAAGAAAAATGACTGCAAACGGAACTATTCTCATCCTTCCTTCCAACTATTCTCACTTTATTTTACAAATTGTGACAAAAAGTAATTTTCTTTTTATTAGATTCCATGCTTTCATGTTTTGTTGATTTTCTTGTTTGGACACAAATACAAGTCTTTACAAAGGTATTTTTTTAGGATCCCCAAAACTGTCCTGTATGATGACCTGTGTCATTTCACACAAACAGTGATTTAAGGAAAGAAACACCTATAATTGTAATGCTATTGTGTTCAGTCTGTATGCAATTTCAAGTTAGGAGACCATAATGGCTCCTTCTGAACTGGTTTTACTGGCCCATATGTACAAATGAGGTAAATATATTTAGGCGCATTTCAGGTAATCACGTACCTGCTGATGCAGAAAGATTACTTTTTATGTAATTTTTTATGACAGTAGAATATAAATCCCAGAGTTAGCAGCTACCACTGCGTTGTATCACACGCCATGGGTTCTTGATATTTTTTCATGTAGAAAAAGGCAGATAAGAAATCAGTAAGCAATCAACTAGATATATTTGTGACTAACCGGGTCCATAACACAGCTATTTGGACAGATTAGGTGTCTGGTGGTTGCCCGATCACATTCAATTCAATTCAATTCAATTCTGTTTATTTATATAGCGCCAAATTCACAACACATGTCATCTCAAGGCTCTTTACAGTTCAACCAGATCATACAGTCAAATTGATACAAATTGATACATTGCTGCAAAAGTAAACAAACGGGTCAGAATAAATGTAATAATTTATTTTGGCCTAAGATCTATCCAAAATATTATATATATTTATAAAATGATAAAAAGAGGGAAAGTCCAACAGACTGTGCTGATGCAAACTGGCCTGTCCCTGAACACATTGTTATGTTGCTCACCTGTCACTGGGACAGGGAGGGAGGTGGGGGGTGGTTGAAGAAACAGGGCTGCTGGTGGATCATCTATTTACTTTGTGGAGGACAAAGTTTCAAGAATTTATTGTCATTGTCAAAAAAAGGCAACGAAATTATGTTTGGGGTACAATACTTAGTAGCAGCAAGTTCCAAGTAAAGTGCACAAGAGGTAAAAGTGACACCCCCATCCCACTTAAAGTGCAGCAAAGATTATTAAGTGCCATAATGCTTGCCCCCCCAACACACGCACGCACACACACACACACACACACAC
>NW_015151580.1:211965-224668 GCF_000732505.1 Cyprinodon variegatus | reverse complement strand
TCTAATATTCACTGTTACATTGTGAGGACCTTTATACTTAGCAGTTTTCCTTTAGAAAAATTAACATGTCTAACAAACAGGCCCGTTGAATGGGATCCTACTGACAGCGCACCGCTGGTATGTGGGGGTCTGAGCGGCTCCCACAGAAATAATTGGAAGGCAGGATGAACTGACTGCACTGATTAACTTTTCAGGTGGATTTTCCCACTTAAAAACATAATAAAACTACTTTATTCCCACTGATCACAGCAAATATAGCTGGAAGGCAAATAAAGGATAGAGTAGCTCCGCTCAACGCGCGTCAGAGCCACTTTTCGACCGCGCAGCCTGAGCAGCAAAGCTTCTTCAGCCGCGCGTCAGAAGCTGGCACAAGCAGCAAAAAATGAAGCAGCAGACGTGATTTTGCTGCTCCTGCTGCGTCCAGTTTGAAAGCAGCATGATTCACTCCGCTCTGGCTTTGCTCTGCCCACGGGCTGCTGAGAGGAGGATGGTTGCATCGGCTGCGGTCCGCTCTTCTTGCATTCAAACACCGAGCAACTTTCTGCTCTTAAATTGTTTCCGTGCACGATGTATTGCATTGCGCACTATTGGCATCAGTCTTAATAAAGTGAAGCCACACTTTTGACCTGGGGGGCATTTTAAAGGGGTTCCATGACGCTCGCAACCAGTTCACAACAGATACACACGAACCCTGGCGTAGGCGTGACCACCTGTGTATTTTTCCTGGATGACGCAATCAAGTTAAGTGTTACAGCCAATCACCGAAACTTGGTACCGAAAGACGAGGCATGTTTCGATACCCTGTAGAACCGAAGCATTTCGGTCGGTACCATAGAAGAACCGAAGTTCGGTACCCAGCCCTAGTGGTCATATCGATGTATGCCAGCAGTGCTTTGTCTGTCTCAGCATCTGCTGATTGTGAAGTGTGTCACGCGCATCAGATTTTTAGAAGCTCATGAGGCACTGCTTTGGCTGCTCAGTTGCGTTGCTCCTGCTGCTCGAAACGTGGTGCAGGACCTTTTGATGTGTGTCAACCATTGACTGTGCATGTAAAACCAGCTGCTGAACATAGCATAAGAACAGCTCGCTGCAGCATGCAGTAAGAGAAGGCCGACTTAATGGAAGAGACCCATACCATATTTGGAAATGGCACTTTTCACTCCAGAAATGAAAGGAATTCTAGTATGTTGCAGAGCAGAAACGATATTTTACATTTTTTGCTGCATCTAATTCTGATTACAGATAAAATATGAGTTCAAAATATATTTTTTCTAAATTATTTATCTTTAACATTATGATACATTTAATTGTTACCTGGTTAAATAGGAAAAAAAATCTATTTACTTAAAAAAAACGAAAAAATATTACAGATGAAATTACTTGAAAAAAATCTTAGTTTGTTATGGCTGTTAATGTTTTCAAAAAAATTGTATGTGTTATAAGATTGAAATAAATGCTCAACCGGTCCACATAAAGAAAAACAACAACTAATGACTGCCATACAATCTCCCCGGTTAGCATCCAAACCTAGACGCAGCCACCCGCTGCCTCTGCCTAGCTCTTCTGTCATGTGGCTCAAATCTGACACTAGATTGCTGCACTGTTTTGTTGAGCCTGCAACAATCCCTCACACAAAGCATGCATACAGCAACAGCTTTTAATAGGAAGAAACCTCCAGCAAAACCAAACTCAATTTGACCATAGACTTGAATGTGTAGACGCCTATTTGAGTGGGTTGGCCCATTGCTGAGACATAACCTCATGATCACTGTATTTGAGGAGTGCTGTCTTTTTAAAGCTGTTAGCCGGAAAAAAATTTTACACAACAAAACAGTAAATTTTTTGAGATTCAGGTAAATAATATTATTTATTTATTTTCCATTTGGGATTAATAGTGTTTTTTAATTTAATTGAATAAACAACATCATTACAACATTGACATTAGAGTTATGGGAAAAAAAGTAAGATTAGAAAACATACAGTATTTTCTGGACTAAAAGCTGCTACTTTTTTTTCCACGCTTATGCTGCGTTCACACCGGACGCAGCAGGAGTAGCAAAATCGCGTCTGCTGCTTCATTTTTGCTGCTTGTACCAGTTAGTTCTGACGTGCAGCTGAAGCAGCTTTGCTGCTCTCGCTGCTCGGTGCAAAAGTGTGTGTGACGCGCGTTGGGCGGAGCTACTCTGTCCTTTATTCTCCTTGCAGCTATATTTGCTGTGATCAGTGAGAATAAATTAGTTTTAATATGTTTTAAGTGAGAAAATCCACCTGAAAACTTAATCGGTGCAGTCAGTTCATCCAGATTACAGGCCCACCTTCCAATATTATTTCTGCTGGAGCTGCTCAGACTCCCACATACCAGCGGTGCGCTGTCAGTAGGATCCCATTTAACAGCAGCCTCTGGCCAGGTCGCCTCCTCCCGGTTCACCGCGGCGGCTGGTAGGTGTTTTTCATCTAAATAATCCAAACTGCAGGCACCAGGATAATAAAAGTTAAATTAATTTAAGTTAATTTAGGCGTCAATAAAGTGTTTCAGAGGAGCGATCACAGCGCTCTGTGTCATCAGCGATGTGTCCGTCTCCCCGCCAGCTCCCAGATCAGCTTCTCTGATTATTTGATGCGGCGCGTCAAGCAGCAAAAGTAAAATTTTTCCATCTCGAGCAGCAGCGCGTTTGCGGCGCATCACATGTGTCAGATGCTTAAACTCGCTGCTTCAGCTGCTCAGACGCGCTGCGCCTGCTGCTCAAAACGTGCTCCGGGACATTTTGCTGCGCCTTGACGTGCGCCAACCATTGACTTTGCATGTAAACTCGCTGCTTCTGCTGCGCCTATTATCTAGAGACTATTAATAACAGGCGGTGAAATGCAGCTCTACATGAGCTGGGCATGTGGTGACGTTACGAGTATGCTTCTATTCTAATTGACCCATATTAATGTTGCGTGCTCCCGTTCTCCCCGAGTCCAGACTTTCCTGTGTTCTTCTCACGAACATACTTGGCGAGGACACAAGTCCGTACTCGCGTTCTAGTGAACTGAGAAAAGGCATGTCCTAAATTCACACATTTGATGTTTATTTGATGCATTGAAGGTGTCAAGATTAAGAGACTATGCAACTCCTGCAGGGCTGAAAGCAAAATGTTGGGTATGGTTGTAAATATTTGCGTGACTATGACTTCTTATTTTTCTGTTTTCTATTTGCAACAATCTCAAAAAGAATGTATTCACTTTAACACAATGGGTATTGAGTATTGTACTTGTTAATGATCTCCCCTTTTCCCCTGTAGAACCCCAAAAGCAACATGTCTCCGCTTCGGATAAAGCTTTGGCCATCCAGACGTCATAACCATGAGAAAGAAGTACCTGAATGGACAGAAGAGGATCAGACTGAACCAGACAATTCATCTTCTCCTATTAAAGAACTTGGGGAACAAGAGCCTCCATGGGTTAAAGAAGAAATTGAGGAACCAGAGTCTACATGGGATGAAGAGGAACAGAATGAACTAGATTATCTACTGGTGGAAATACAAGATGAACCAGGACCTTCATGGATTAAAGAGGAAGAAGAAGACCCAGAGCTTCTACTAATCAAAGAGGAAAATGAGGACCCTGAGTACACATGGGCTAAAGAGGAACGAAAGGAAATGGATATGCTAATGATGGAGGAACAGGGAGAACCAGGACCTCCATGGCATAAAGAAGAGGAGGAAATAGAATCAGAACTTATTGTAATAAAACAGGAACCAGATTCCCCACTGCCTAGAAATGAACAGGCACTACGAGAAAATGTACCACCTAGACAGAACGCAAATGATTTACAAAGCTGTAAGGAAGGACAGTTTGTGCAGAAGTCCAACAGGTTGATTCAAACTTTTGGTGTTCAGGAAATTGCTGAAAGAGAATCGAGAACTGAGCAGCTGTCCTTTTATATCTCTCCTCTAGCTGAGACTGAAGATCAGGGAGGAAATAGCTCAATGTCAGAGAGTCAGTCTCAAACTGATATAAAGAAGAGGCCTTTCAAATGCGACATTTGTGGGAAATTCTATAAGAATAAGTATACAATCAAACAGCATTATAGAACTCACACAGAAGAGAGACCATATTCATGTCAGACATGTGGCAAAGGTTTCTATAACATCAGTACTTTAAATATTCATATCAGAACCCACACAGGTGAGAAACCTTTTCCATGTGAGACATGTGGAAAAAGTTTCTCTCATATTAGTAGTTTACAAGCGCATAGGAGAACCCACACAGGTGAGAAATCTTTCCCATGTAAGACATGCAGTAAAAGTTTCTTTGATGACAGTTCTTTAAATGTTCACATGAGAACCCACACAGGTGAGAGACCATATCTATGTAAGACATGTGGAAAACGTTTTTCTCAGATGAGTATTTTAAATGTTCACATAAGAACTCACTCTGGTGAGAAACCTTATTCATGTAAGACCTGCAGAAAAAGTTTCACTGATGTTGGTAGTTTGAATAATCACACCAGGACCCACACAGGTGAGAAACCTTTTCCTTGCAAGACGTGTGGAAAAAGTTTCTCTCGGAATAGTCATTTAAATGTTCACATCAGAACCCACACAGGTGAAAAACCGTTTCCATGTAAGACATGTGGAAAAAGTTTTTCAGATCTTAGCAGTTTAAATGTTCACAGCCGAACCCACACAGGTGAGAAACCTTTTCCTTGTGAGACATGTGGAAAAAGTTTCTCTCAAAAGAGTCATTTAAATGTTCATATCAGAACCCACACAGGTGAGCAACCTTTTCTTTGTCAGACATGCGGAAAAACATTTTCTCGGAATTGCTATTTAAGTGCTCACCTGAAAATTCATACAGGTTAAAGACCTTTTTATGTCGAATTTGACCATTGGACCTTTACAGAGATATACAGTTAAAGAACTTTAAAATTTTAATTATAGTTTTTGTTTTGCAAAGAATATTGGAAGAAATATCTATATATTAGTTTGATCATTCTTAAGCATAGTTATTAGACCCCAAAGGTTTTCTTATTTGATTTAGGCTGAAATGCTCTGTCAGGCAGGTATTGTAGGATTATAGAATTGTAGAATATATGACCAAATGTAGTGGTATCAGAACAATTGCAACAACAATGGGAACAAATCAGTTCCCATTGCTTTCAGATCATTAACTCTTACTTGATGTAGACTAAGGTTGGAATCTCTGAGTTTACAATTTCAAAACAGCTGCTTTGTTAGTTGAATTACCTCTGAGAAGGTTCACTCAGAGTCACCGCATGAGTAACAACTATGAAACGCCATTATCAATGGAGCCCCAATTTGGCAAATTACCACGACATAAGAACTGGAGTTAGAGATGTAAATGCAGAATAAAAAAAAAATTTTAAAAGCAAGAGAAACGGCGCTACATCTGCAAAGGAGATTGAGAAAAGTTGTAAAAGATACCTGCTTTAGTTGAGTGACGATAAGAATATGGAGATCTGAAATTCATTTTTAGAAATCTGGAATGTTTAGTTAAGATTTGAAGGCTGTTATTTTAATTGTCTGAAATGTTCATTTTGAATAGATAGGAATTTATTTCTGATATCTGAAATACATATTCAGTCCTACTGATGAATATCAAAACAGCCTGCCATAGACTGATATAACCACGATAACATTCATGGGGGAAACTACTTTTCTGCTTGAATGGTAGTGTATCAATGTACTTTTATTTAGGTGAAATCTCACGGGAAGAGGAGTTCACCTGTCAGCAGGTGAAGATAAAGTATACAAATATTGTTTAAACAGGTAGGATCCCTGCATCATCTCATGGGTTCCTCCTCATCTTGATTTTGTGTTGCATTACACAGTAAATACTAAGTGGCTGCTTGACTGTGCAATCGGTTTCTATAACGCTGTTATCCCACACATCAATATGCTGTCACTGATATCAGGTTTAGTTAAATATCTATTAAAGAAGTCTTTGCAATGCTGCAAATGTGAGGACGGATAAGGTTGTGGAATTATGTGATGGATTGTAAGGTGAAAAGTTTGTGCTCTTAAAGATACATTTTTGAATGTGAAAGGACAGCTATGAACACTACCTATAAATATTTCAGAGAATGTTACTATGGTAACAGACACAGAGGTTTAGTTAACTCTCTTTGTGAAACTGAAAACTGAGACTTTCCTTGATTTCAAAGTTAACAAACTGAGTTTTTATTAAACCTGATTTGTGAAACGGACTTCAGGATACACCGAATAAAATCACAATATTAGCTCTACAATATGAAGTGTTTTTTCAAAATGATAAAACTCCAAGTTAAAATACAGTATTGTATAGATAAATTGTTAAACCTAGTAGAAAAACTCAAATAATACTAAAAAAATACATGTTTTATTGTATTGTGTGTTTTATGACTTATAGTAGCTATTGTGTACATCACTGTAATATCTATGTTACAGAGAATTGTCCTTCTCTATCCTTCTCTTACTTTATTTTTATTTTCATTTTTGGGCTTGCTTAATGTTTGCTCATTTCTCCTATTTAGGATTGTACCTAGGAGACACCATGTTGATGAAGGCCCTAAAAGTCAAATCTGACTTGACTTAAAAGGCCTTTCAGTGAGTTTATAAAAGGCTGCGGGATATAAAAAAAGAAAAAATATAATCCAGATTTTAGAGTATTTACTTCATTAATATCTTTGTTTAAAGTTTTATTTTTTGGTCAAATAGGTCTTCATTTTCTCATGCTTATGTAACACTACCTTAAAATGCTAAATAAAATGCTCTCACTGAACTATATTGTTTTCAATTTAACTTTTATTACTTTAAATATTTAGCCGCTAGTCAATCAGTTTATCTTATTGGTGAGTCCACATTCTTTGATGGTTCATGTGTGAAAATGGAAGAGGTAAGGCAGCTGTTGTCAGTGGAAAATGCTAATTAACCAGGAGCTGGAGCTTTATACATTGAGGAGAGCCAGATGCTGACTTGGCGAATAAGTCAGCATCTGGTCAACCATAGATAAGCTGCTTACATGCAGGCTATATCTTGACAGGCTTTTGGATAAATAGGTGGGAAACAAACGGGCCGTTCTTTTGGATAACATTGAGTTGTGGTACAGACCTGAGATAAATTTGATTCTCTGTTGTGTGCTGTTAAAAAAAAAGTGTTATGCTTTATTTGAATAAATTTCGTTAATACTGAAAAATTTCTTTTTTCCCTTTTTCATTTCATGGAGATCACTCCTCCACAAGTAAAGAATTGGGATGATGCACCCTGGAGGTTGTTTTGACCCTCCATACAGCAGCTAAAAACTATTGATATGGTGCAAAGGGGCAGGCTTAAAACCGTGCACTGGGAGTATCATGTGGCATTTCACAGTGGTGTTGGTAAGGTCTGCAGACGTTGATCCTTGCCAGAGAGGGGATGCTGTCGGGGAAAAAAAGGTCTAAGTCTAATAACAAGAAATTGAGATTGGCGTTTTCATCCTACCAGTATTTATTAATCCTTGCAAAGGAGCAAAGATCAGATTCTTGCCAATATTCCTGTCTGTTTTGGTCTAGACAAGTTTTTTCTAACTAACTTAAAGCCTGCATAGAGCTATGAAGGTCTCCACATACAGTTAATCAAAACAAGTTACAGGCAGTTGAAGAAAACAGAAAAATGTTGCAAAAACCTTGAATCCGAAGGAGTCTAGCCTCTGTTCCAGTCTCTAATTGTATTAAAACAACCCCTCTGATACAGAAAATGTGTACACTGGAAAAAAATTAAATCTAGATACGGTAAGTAATTTTTTCTTGAAATAAGTGAATTTGTTCTTGAATTGAGGACATAATACATTTTACGAATGGAACAAGCCAATTTACATTTTAATTAGGAAAACACAATTGCATTGTCATATTTCAGGTGCATGTTATCTAATTTCCTTATTCTAAGAGTAAAAACACTCATTCCATTGGTAAACCATCTCATTTCCCTATTCAGATTAAGGGTAAATATACTTAATTTAAGACATTTTTACTTATTGCTAGATGGTTTTTCCAGTGTAGCCTTGCAGGTGTGAGATGTTTTTAGTGAATACTTTTTAAAGTAAGTGAATACAAATCAGCACTGATAATTAATGTTAGAAGGGATGTGATAGTAGATAGATTTTTCCAAACACAGGGGACAGACACCTATACCTGCGGGACACCAGCGTTTAGGAGAGGGAAGGAATGTCGGCTCTCCCAACCTGAGTTTATGGTGAAGATTGGTCAAGAAATCAAAAGTGGACATATCCATTCTGAAAGTCTCAGGCAAAGTCTGTTCAATTTACAGCCAAATATTTTAGCACTGACAAATGTATGTGTTTTATGGTTTCATCATTCTTATTTTCTATTTGATATTTGTATATTAAAGTACATCACGGGATATACAGAAGGACATCTGATTCTCTTTTTTTTGAGGAGTAAATGAGGATAGTGAGCAGTTTAGAGAGCTGATGTGTAGAGCGGAGACAGTATGCAGAACTTCAAAGTAATTAATAGAACATTGAATGGGCGATCACAATGAACAGGACGGAAAAAGAGTTCAGCTACAAATCCGAAATTTTTAAGCCAAAAATTTAATCTGGAAGACTCTGATCAGGCTCACCTGGACCATCTGGGACCCTAGGGGAAGATTAGACAGAAGAATAAACCTTTTCAATGGTTATTTATCCAAACTGATCCCAATTCACAGCATCAAAGGCTGTCAGGCCCGAAAGGCCAAAGAACCTATTTCACTTATATCAATAAAACTTTTGTTACTGAAGTTTTTCTCTGTGTGAGGCTGTCCAGGTGGAATGTTCTGTCTGAGAGCTTTTTGTTGACTGTGTGTGTGTGACTACGATTCTGTATCAATCAATGAGCTGTAATAAAAGACTTCAATATGATATGAAATTAGTTCCAGTAAATAAGAAGCTATCTGGCTCTTAATGATAGCAGGACAGTGATGCAAAGGACCTTAACGCTTTTGTTGTTAAATGTTTAGTTCTGAAAAGATCTTCAAATAGATCATCAGTGGAACAATGAAAAGACACTGGGTGGAAATAGTATAGGGCCAAGGACTGAGCCCTGTGGGACTTAAATAGACGAAGCAGCGGCTGGCAGCAATACAGTACATCTGAATAATTTGAAAACTGTCTTGGGAAGCAGTGAAGATCTGTTCCACAGAGACAGAACCAGTTTGAAGTGAACTAAAAAAAAGCCCAACTTTGACATCCAGACTTCAACCATCAGGAACTGAACTAATGAGGCGAACCAATATGGACGTCTGTTCTAGCTCATGTCTTCAGAAGAACAAACTACTCTGACATGTTTGTGTCAGTGGTTTGTGTGTTTTGCCTCAGTGTGGTCTGTGTTGCTCTGATCAGAAAGAACAGAAGCAGTCGGCTGCTTTGTTTCTTCATGAAGCTGAACAGTTCTCACATTTATTGAAATAGTGTTGCAATAAATGCAGAAAAGCATTTAATGATTTGCAGAATATATTAGTATAGTTTAGTATAGTTCAATAATTTCACATTGTCATTGCTCTTATTTTCTGCTAAAATAATTTATTAACTTTGATTCTGTTTTTCACAAAGTTTTCACGATTGTATGGAGATCAGAGACTTCATTGTTTTTGTATTTAATTCAATCAAAGCTCATTGATCAGCTATATGCTCATGGTCTGAGCTCTTTTTTCTGTTAAATGAAGAACACAGGTGCTTCCTGGAATGACTGTCTCAGCTAAGCCAATGCTTGTAACTGTCATTGTGTTTTTAAAGTGAAAAGCCACAGCTAACGGCATGGGGGCTGCAGAGCACGAACCCACACAGCTGCAGGAAGGGGTGAGGGGACCTGCTGATCTGTGGCCAGATTTGGTTCTGTTGTTGAACAAATGGATTAATTCCTTTGCACGCAGGCCATTTATTAAACTAATTGTATGAGTCCGATTAAAGCTGATGCCTCACTAACTGACCAAAATGTTGTAAAAACTGTAGTTCAGGCTTAGCCTTCTTAGCCACAAGTTTTCTTGGTAAGATTCTTGTAATGAAATATTTAATTTAGCATTTAGGTTACATAATGTCCCTTTGACGTTACACAGCAGAAAATATATATTTTTTTTAACGTTTTTGATGTATCTTATTCTGATTACAAATAAATGATAAGTTGGAAATTTTTTTTTTTTCTAAAGTAAATATTTCCCTGGTTAAATAGAAAAAAAAATCATTTAACTTAAAAAAAACACCAGGCAATATTATAGATTTACAAAGCGAAATAATTCTAACTGGTCTACAATTACTGCTATTGCCAAATTCTGTAATTCCTTAACAGTTTATATATATACTGAATTTGTGTCTGTGCAACAATTTCAGCCTGTACCAAAATATTCTTATAATCTATAAACTATGAAATAAAATTATCTTAATGTCTGGGTTATATAGAACAGGAAATAAAGGGACTTTTTTGCCTTGTCTTCATTAATTACTTGTTCATTTTACCAAATATATATTATAAATTTTACTTAAATTTAAATAGAATGTTCTGATTAAAGAGATAATCAGTGTTTTATTAAATGAGATTCACCTCTTTTTCTTCTGCAAAAATCAAACTCTAATCTTGCTAAACAGACTTTCAGCTAAAACTAATTTTACAGAAGAAAAAAAAAGACAAAAAAAACTTGAAATAAAATCTAAACACAAAGATAAATTGTAAAATGTTTGTAGAAGAAACGTAACAATTTTAAGACATCCTGTGAAAAAAGAAAACAGAAATATGCAGTATTTCAAATAGAGCATTTAATTCACTTAAAATGTACCAAATCTCTCAATGTATTACATACATTTATCAAATGTAAAAGCTGCTAATGCAATGAAGCTTGCCAAGATTATTATATTTATGATTATGTTTGCAGTTAAAACTAAAAATATTTAAGCTTTACATTCATGTTGGGGAAAAAAAGGCTTTTGCTGCAGAAGGACAGATGCTGAGTCATTGATGGAGTGAAGCTTTCCTGTTTCAGTAGATGCTGAACAGGGAGATTCCACAGAAATAAACCAGGCTCTTGGCTATCAGCACTGAGTACAGCAGGCAGAACAGCCTCTCTCTGTACCAGTTGCTGGAACTAGCAGTGTGAGCTGGAAGCGCTTGTGTAATCACTGTGGCATAAACAAAAAGTTATCAGTATTTTGCTCAGTAAACATACAGTTTAACCAAATAGAATCAAAGGCTTTGAATATTCATTACCTATTGGTTCCAGGTCCTCAGTTTTTAGTTCATGCTTTACATTGCAGGTGTAATTATAGGGGGAGTCAGGATCCCTATCAACCAGCCTGAGGGAGGCGATACGATCCGACTCTTTGATTTCCAGTTGTTCTTCATCAGGGAGAGGCTCCTCCTGAGAACCAGCCTTCTTCCTTTTCCAGGAAAACTGGACATCAGTGGGGAACATGCCCGAGGCGACACACAGTAGGGGCTGCTTCCCCTCCTGCTGGAGTTCAGGCGCCACTGAGTACAAGCTCACCTTTGGAGGCTTGGCTTTATCATCTAGAGTTCAACATTTAATAACCAACAGGAAAGACACATTAAAATACTGCCAATAAACCAAATCTTCACCACATGAAGCTGTTCAGGGTCTCCTCTTGCCTAATGTTCCTGTTACACAACTTTTATACAAAAAACTGAAATGCAACTACAGAAATTAATTGTTATACATTCTAGAAGTTGCTCTTGCAGAACCCAAGCAATTTTAGAAAATAGAGAAAACAAAAAACTGATTTGAAATTTCAAGTGGCTCAGTTGCAGCTGAACTTACGGGCCCGTTGTCTATCACAGTCAGGTAAAAAAAGACAAATGGCCAAGGTTTTTACCGGGTGGATCAAACTTAAGATTTCTCATCAACTGCAGTAAAATAATGAAAGTACAGGTTTAATTTGAAACGTGATAATGTAAGGATACAAGATAGCCTTAGACTTAGATTTAAAAGGTATTATGAACTGAATCCTCACTAAAATCCTTCTAGCACCATATTCTATTTAATAAAACCCACAGCACCTATAGTATAACAAATAAAACTGCTTTTCCTCAGTAACAGTAATGAATTATAATAAGAAGCTTCAAGTAAATTGGCTAGTTTTGGTTAGGTTTAAGACCTAAGGGACAAATAATTTTTGCTTAACCTGGGCTCATTAAAGGCTAAAGGAAACAAATGTTTGTTAATTTGTAAAGCAAAATGGAATTTTTTAATGAACATATATTTACATATACAACTATATTATATATATTTAAATCTAAATATACTTTACATACATTTAAACTTTAAATTTGCTATTTATGTCATCATTTAAAATAATTTCAAATATTTAATGGCCAATTTTAATATTAAACCATATGTTTTATGATTTAATGTTAAGTCTAATTATTGAATTGGCCATTTTTTTTTATTTTCTTGTATCTTTATGGTATATTTAAATTATTTTTTTCAATATATATTTATCTACTTAATCATGCTCTATTTATCTGAGTACCTTTGAAGTTGAAAAGCCAGAATCAATCACCGTTTAAACAACAATATGTACTGCAGCGGCATATATCACACTCTATTTTGGTGTTTGGCTGATTTTTAATTTATTTTATTCTGGTGCTTCTAAGATCTTATTTTTTTTTTATTAAAACATTTTATTGAATAGGAAGGAAAATCTAAAAGGAAATATTTTGAATTTTGTTTTATCT
>NW_015151580.1:208466-211269 GCF_000732505.1 Cyprinodon variegatus | reverse complement strand
AACTAAATAATAATTTAATATAATTTAATAAACTTGACCACACAAACTCTGCCATATTTTATTTACTCAAATTTGTGAATTGTTAATATTAAAGTCTATTTTACAAAACAAAAAACAAAAGAACAAAAAATAAAACCCAGCCACAAATAAGTAAGGTGCTAATTTAGAAGCCTAAAATGTTAAATTATCCAGAATGAAAATAAATATTACTAGGATGTACTGCCTCTGATGTATTTTTTAAATCCCTACTTTATTGTTAGATTGATTCAGAATTCACCAAAACGGATTTTGAGGTAAACGATTTCAATCACATTAGCCTGAGGAAACAGGTTAAAAAAAACACAACAGCTTTGGGTGAGTCAGTTACCGAAAACAAACGTTTTTTTTACGGCTTTACTTTAGAGAAAAAAATATGTTCATATTTTTTGTTGTATGCTGGATAATTTTATAAATGATTATTAGCCTAATTATGGAGACAATTAATGTATATGAACCTATCTACTGTACTTTTACTTAGATTCAAATTAGATTAAATTTTTTTAATAAAAGTTTTTAACAAAAATGTCTAATTTTAAGTTAAAATTATGTTAAATATTAGCCACCCTGAAATCGTAATTATTTTAAAATGAAACCTACAGAATATCTTTTGTCAGATAGACAACCCGTGATTTAAGTGACTATTCAGGAAAAATTCAAATGAAGAACGGAGCCGAAAACCTTTTCTGGGTGTCCAGAATTTTTGGCTTCTGTGTTTGATTCCAGGAATCAAGTGGCTAAACATAAACCTCCTGAGAGGGTTTTATGAAAACAACTGATATCCAACTTTATACATTAAATAATTTCTTTTGTTTTGGGATGTGTGAGCATATTTTATATTCTCAAAACTTAACTTGCATCTCGGTGAAAGACGAAATTATGAAAAAGTAGTTTTCTTACCAGTTATGTTAAGTTTTGTTCCAGTCCCAAAGATGAGATACGTCTTATTCGCTGATCCTCCCACGGTGTAACTCCCTGATACAAAAACCTCTAAGGCTAAGGTGGGAGGTAGAATCCAGCTTCTGTAAGGGTGAGGGCGGCAGGGTGTGGCCAGATGTAAGCAACAAGTTTTCTGCAAAGTTAAGGTTGTAGACAGAAGAGAACTGTGTGAAGATTCTGATAGAAGTGAAGGTCCTTCAAAAAGTACAAGTATTTAAGACTGAAGCACAGGACAAACATTACTGTGTGTCAATTCTCTTTGTCTCCCTGCCCTTATTTGTATCTGGTTTGTTGACTAATTTAGTTCAAATCATTTTTCACACAACAAATGTGTTAATGCAGTTGGGACAAAGGTCATCTGCTTCACCCATCAAAACAGTCAAAACAAGCGTCAAAGTACTGTAGGCACTGGTCATACAGACAAATCATTGCAAAAAAGTTAAATGTTGAGGTTTTATTTTAATGTCTTTCAGATGCAAATTTTGAGTATTTTTAAATAATTGATCTAATATAGACTTTTAAATCTCTTTTATATTCTACAATTTTGTGTCCTGTCTGGCAGATGGCTCCCCTGGCAGCTGCCTGTGTTGCCTGTCTGCCTAGCATGCCAAGTGGAAGCCTGTTCTCATCCTATTGCTAAGCTATTCATCTGAGCACATGTTAATTCACAGCATCAAACTGTTCTGCTGGGGCTAGAGCGCCAAAGAACATATACTATATTAAATTAAATTCAATTGAGTTTATTTCTATAGCACCAATTCACAACACATGTCATCTCAAGACACTTTATGGTTCCCCAGACCATACAGTCAAATTGATTCAAAATTTTCTATCTAAGGAAAACCAGTTTATTGCATCGACTCATTGACTCTAAGGCAATCCCTCACACTAAGCTTGCTTGTAGCAACAGTGGAGAGGAAAAACTCCCTTTTAACAGGAAGAAACCTCAAGCAGAACAAGTTCAATCTGAGCAGCCATCTGTGGAGGCCGACTGGGGTTCAAGGAAAAAGAAGCAGTCATACAGAAAGAAGCAGAGATGAAAAAGGCAAGTGTCAAACAGCTCCACAGAGGGTCCCGTTCAGGAAACACAAAGCCAGGCAGCCGAGCTCTGAGTCAGCTCCTGTGTCAAAGTAGGAAGAGAGCACATCCAGGCAGTCACAGTCAGAGAAACAGAACTACACTGATATATATATCAGTAAAATATTTCTAATAAGGAAGAATGGTAGGAACATATCCAATGACTGAAAGTTTACACTTTCAGTTAGGCATGGCTTTAAAATATTTCCGTTGGTCTATAAATCACTAGTTGGCTAAGCACCAAAACACCTTAGAGGTTTTGTAATTGTTGCATTTATGCTTATTGTGTAAATTATATAATTTCTTTTCCTTTTCTAAGGTAGGGCGACACGGTTCAAGCCCCGGCTCTGACTTTCATTGTCGTTGTGTCCTTGGGCAAGACACTTCACCTGCATTGTCTACTGATGGTGGTCAGAGGGCCTGGTGGCACCAGTGTACGGCAGCCCCCCTTCTGTCAGTGAGGCACAGGGCAGCTGTGGCTACAATGTAGCTTGCCATCATCAGTGTGTGTGTGAATGGGTGAATGAATGTAGTGTAAAGCGCTTTGGTCAAGTCTCCTGACTTGAAAAAAGGCGCTAATGAGTACTTGCCATTAACCATGTAATTGTCTAATAAGAATTCATTTAAGATGTATTTTTTATAATAAGTCATCTAGTACAACGGTCCCCAACTACCGGACCGCACAGAAAAAAGTATATATATATATATATATATATATATATATATATATATATATATATATATATATATA
>NW_015151580.1:206180-208082 GCF_000732505.1 Cyprinodon variegatus | reverse complement strand
TTGTTTTATTTTTATGCTGTTTGTATTTGATTTTATGCCAGTCGTATCATTTGACTATTATTTCATAAGCTCTGCAAGTTATTTTTTGTCACATTAATTATTATATTTGTCAACATTATTCAGTTTTCACGGTGGATTTGGAGCAACTTCAAATAAACACGACTGTCCGAAGATGCAGGTGGAAATAGGGAGACAACGTGGAAGGTTCTTAGGATTAGAGTGATATGCCATGGAAAGAAGTAAGAAGACGCAAAGACAAAGCCAAAAGGATCTTGGACGCTAAAGTCAATAGTATTCTAAGAAGAGAACTTTCATAAAGGTTTGACTGAAGATTTTGTCGTGAAAATATACCGTCGCTAGTCGCTTTTTTGAAAAAGAGTCGCTGGAGATGTCTGAAAAGTCGCTAAATATAGCGACAAAGTCGCTGAGTTGGCAACACTGCATACAAAAGTCCGAGTTAAGCTAGCTGCTGCTTTACAACCTTACTGTACATTTGATCACTTTCGGTCTCTCTCTCTATGTCCCTTACATTTTTCTTTAACTTTGAGCTCCTGCTCTCAATGAAAAGCCTTTTTGTTCCAGACTTTTCACCAATGTAATATAGAGTTTTTGCTTAGTTTGATGAAGGTGGTTGGCCAGCTATTTTATAAAGAAAATTGTGTAATTTGTGTGCAAATATACAGGATCTACAAACTACTTTTTAAAACCCACTGTCCTACTAACAATTAAGTTATGACACTTTAAGCATTACAGAAGGTCTGAATACCCTTGTTGCTCCCAAGTTCTTGAAGGGATTCAGGGACAAATCCATGTACAGAAACAGATTTGTAGGCATACATCACTTTCTTTGGCTGGATGTCTATTGTCTATTTTTCATATTAATAAAAAAAGTAATACAATGCACATTGAATTTGTAATTTCTCCAACTTTTAAAGCACTTAAATTGTAAAAATTGACATTACCCTTTATTAACACTCTATGTTCAAAGCTTTACTAGCTGTCAGTTCATTTCAAATACTCTGCTGCCATCTGTTAGTTGCAACTCTACAAGTATGGGGAACTTCGTTAATATCTGTTAAGTAAGTCATGTATTATCCTTTCTTTTCTTGTTCTTGTTGCCATATTTGAACACGCACATATACATGCAGATTCCAAATGTTAATGGCAAGATTAAAAAAGAGAAACTGGGCCTGTGAATTCTCACAAAATCACAAATAAATTTATATATTGCTAATGAGTCAGAATCTTAATAACCTGGAGTCCCAGTCTCTGTCAGATAGTATATATATATATATATATATATATATATATATATATATATATATATATATATATATATATATATATATATATATAATGTTTTAGTCCTATTGGCAGACATCCATTTAAAATGTAGGCAATGGCATGAAAAAAGTGGTTTCTACTTTTACTTTTATACTTTAAGTAAATTATTACGTAGTTCCTAAGCTGAGAACAGGACATAACCATGACTTTCCAAAAAGGCAAGGAAGAGCCTATTTATATTGTCCATTCAACAGCAGACTCATTTATATTGCAAAGCTCACTATGTAAAAGAAACGCAGAGAATAATTGTATTTTTCGTCTTGCCTCGCCTTTTCATGTCATTCGAAATTTCAGCTTAGAAAATGACAAACAGTCTGATTTCAGTATAGCAGTAACATTTATTCCACCCAAGGAAAAGCGCTACATATGAAGCTACAATTGTCCCATTTAGCATTTTTTACAAACCCAAGGTGAGTCCTTCCTTTATTTGTGACAGGTATACTTTGTGCAGTGCACACAACGCTCAGTGCTGTGGTTCCAAAGCAGAGATTGTGCACCTGGCCTGCTTATAACAATGAAAAAAATCTTAAAGAATATAGAGTTTAGCACATATTCCAA
>NW_015151580.1:202940-204591 GCF_000732505.1 Cyprinodon variegatus | reverse complement strand
AGCGCAAATTACTGCACGCAAAATTGGATCTTGATAAATCCGGCCCTGAAGGACTATGTTTTGGTCGTCAATCAAAGAGCTGCAACAATAGGAGCTTTCAAGGCTCAGAACTAAGGATTTAGAAGTCGAAGCAGACAGATCAGTGTGATTCACACAAACATTTATTGATGTATGTTGGATCTGCAATTAGTGTTGCAGATCCAACATACTTTCAAAAAATAGTTTAAAATATATTGTGATTTCGGGATTTTTATTTTTAGATTATATCTCTCACAGTGGGCATGCACCTACGATGACAATTTCAGACCCATCCGTGATTTCTAAATGGGAGAACTTGCAAATTAACAGCATGTTCAAATACTTCCTCACAATCTCTCATGTGTCCTGAACGTTCTCTGCCTCATTAATCATCTGCTGTGCTCCGGTGGTTTTTGTTCAGGTTTCAGGGCTGATTTCCCTCTGTGGGAAACAGACTTCTGACAGACACAGTAGTAGGTGGCTGAATGAGCCTTGGTTGCACCGGTGATTATCAGTTCAACGCCTTTCTTTTTAAGAGCTGAAAATGTTTCGCTTTTAAAGGCACCAAAGTATTGACATTTTTCTTTATTAAGATCAAATCGAAGAATCCGTACAAAGGTTTCTGGATCCTTTTTCTGATACCAGTAAACAAACTCTGTATCACATATTTCATAACCAGTGCACTCAATGGAAACTCCTTGACCTGCTGTCTTTGTCACTGTCAGAGGTTCCTGATACAGCCGTGCTGCCATGGAAGCCAGGCCTGTAGAGACACAGAAAGATGAAGGAGAGGTTTTTGTTTGTTCCAGGTGAATTTTATCGGCTCCTGATTGGCTGAAAACACTCACCTGGATAGAGGCAACACAGAGCAGCAATTGGGAGGAAAAGCATTCTGTTCAGTGCTGTTTTCTCTGCTGAATCTTGAGAGAAGTGGCACTCTGATTCAGCTGAGACCAAACACGGATGAGCTGCACGGACGAGCTGCTAGATCAGATGAGGGCCACGTGGTTTCTAACAGCCCCTCAAAGCTCTCATCAGCCACTGCTGTGAACGCATCAGAGTCTTTCTGTCGTGGTTCAGGCTTCAAGCTCATCTTGTCAGTGTCTGGCTTAGGCTTATATTCAAGAAAATTACAACTTTAGGAGGACCTGTGTTGAATGGCCACAGGAAGTGGGGCTGCAGCAGCACCTCTAGTGGCAAGAGGGAGATTTAAAGAAAATGTATAAAAAATACTTTGCACAATTTATAGAATTCTTCTGAATATTTAGGGAAATTATTTAGACTGTTCTTAATTTACTGTTAGGTGTATTTGGATTTTTATTTAATTATTTTGAGACCTAATTAACGCAGGTTCACATTGTAATTGCAACTTGCCAACACCCTAGAGCAGGAGAGGAAGAAGAAACGGCAGAAACATCCAAAGGCAACATCAATCCAGTTCGTAAGGGAAGGGGAAAAGCCACCAACTGCAGTTACAGCAAAATCAAGTCTACTGCAAAAGGCCCAATCCTGGGAAATGAAGGTTGACCTGGGCGGAAGGTTGAAGTTCCCACAGTTTGTCCAGACATCCCTGAGGCCAGATGTAGGGATGGGGATCGTTAATATTTATTGATATCGATACCTTTATCGATAC
>NW_015151580.1:192440-202310 GCF_000732505.1 Cyprinodon variegatus | reverse complement strand
ACTGCCGACCCACCACCGGGAGGCTGTAGTGGTTCAGGGTCGAAACAGCCAGTGAACGGTGGATGCCACCTGATGACATTGATTCCTCCTGGCCAAGGCTACATTTACTCAGGGTGAATGAAAGAGAAGCATCTTCGGATGTATATGTATCAACATTAAGCAAGCTAGTGGTCGGCGAGTAAAGAGTTATCCCGTAAATATGGCACAGAAACGCATTTTGGATTTGGCCGCTCATCAGGGACTTTACCTCCAGGACCCCAGAGCGCACCTCAACATTTGGGCACTTGGAACCATGGTACCCTGCCTGTAGCTGAAAGTAAGAGCACGGTGCTGCCATGCACTAACATATTGATTCAGTTTAACATAGCCATAGTTTTAGAGTGTTATTTTGATATTTTGTTCTATGTGTAATTGATGTGGAGAACTGTCCAATAATGCTTAAATAATTATTTCCTTGTGGTTTGCAAAAAAGGATTTTGGAGCTAAAAGAGTCATGTTTGACATAAACACAGTGACTCAGGTTCATGCCCCTATGAAATCATGCTGCCCCCTTCCTGGCCCCCTGGTAAATTTGGTCTAGATCCACCACTGTTCCTCACCTTCACTAGACGTGGATAAACTTTAGTATATTCTGCTCTAAAATTAGTCCTCTATTTTCATTTTTTTTTACTCGAGGATTCAACCTCTGCCGTTTAACAGGATGCACAGCTTTGTGACTTGGTGGTAACTAGGTGACTGCCAGAGAGTAACCAGAAACTTATCGGACTGATCCAATCAGCACTGTGACAACCAGTCGCCTGGAATGCTCACTGAACAGAGCATCGCTTTAGACACATATGTTGCACAGGTTTCACCAGCAACCTCCTCCTCAACCCCGCGCTCTCTTGTTGTCTGAGCAATCGAAGTAGTTCTAATCCGCACATGATACATGAATTATTGCCTGCCCGCTCTCACTAGCATTAAAAAACACCACCTCACAGAATGTAAAATCCAGGATAATTAATCCAAATCGAGGGCATCCGTTAACAACTATCTATATCAGGGAGACTCCCGGAACTTCCGGCTAGACTTGGGATGTCTGGTAAGAGGGGGTGAAAGCCAGAGAAGCCTGGACCTGTTGGAATATATAGCAACACTCTTAATACAGTTTTCCTTTCTTATGATCCAGAAGAAGCTGATTGCAGTGACTCCCAGGGACTTTGGACTAGTGGTTAGAGCAGTGAGCTTGTGCTCTGAGAAGGTTGCAAGTACCGAGTTCGATCCTCCACAGTCACTCTGGGTCTCTGAGCAAAACCGCTAACTCCACAATAACTCACTATCTGCTAACACAAGGGCCAGCAACCCAAACTGCTCAAAGAGCCATATTGGACCAAAAAAACTAATCTGTCTGGAGCCGCAAAAATGTAAAAGTCTTATATATGCCTTGTATGGCAACACGGGCTCTAAGTGTATTATCCCACTATAGAAAAGGACTATGTGGGCTTAAGTATATAATAAGCATTCATGATTAAATGTTTATCCTGAAGCAAATGTCACATAGCAGCATGAGGTGCAGGAGGAGCAGTGAACGCTCTCACTGCGCGGTTTTGGTGCATTGATGAAATTATAGAAACACGATAAAAGAATCTTTCTATGGTGGATGTCTTTCTGTTGAGCGGAGCTGATTGAGTCCTGACGAACCAAGCAGGAACTGACATCCATCCGAGCAGAGCTCTCTAACCCTGAAATCTCACATCCTCCATCACCAGCGTTCATTGGTGGGATTTATTTTAGGATTTGGGGAAAAAAAGAAAGAACATTCTCATATTTGCATCAGAGTGTTACCTGTTTGATCTGTGGACGGTTTTCCATCCTTGCAACAAAACTAGCAGCAGTAGTGGAGTGTGGAGATGCAATCCACTTCTTAAATCTATCTTTGCGCTCCTCTAATTTATCGAGAAGTTCTGCAATCACACTTTTTCACTCCCTCCAAGCTTGTTGGTTGGCTGCATATTTAGAATTCCCTGGAAATGCCTTTCCAAATTTTTTGTTTTTTATTTGTTTGCCAACCTCTTGTTGGGATATATTGCCACAATGGAGCCCAAATCAATTGGATGAAACATTATAAACCATCCCCCTTTCCTTTTACACAAAGAGAACAAAAGATGCTCTTAAAAGTTCTGAACTTCCAGTCAAGAGGACTGTCAGCTCACACATGGACCAATCAGCTGATTGTGCGCTTATGACAGCATGTGCGCAAATGCACATGCTGTCATTAGCAATTATAGGCTTCAGATGTAAGAGGTCCTTAAAACCAAAATCTGATGATAGATTTTTATGATTGACCTACAGACAATACTCTACTGCTGATTTATCTATGATGTTATCTGGAGCTGCTAGCAATCATTTCAAAAAGTAATAACATGTTAAATTTGGTTCAGGTGGATCAATCTTTTATAGAAATTGATGAAACAGAGAAGACATTTGCTACTTTTGTTATGGTCAATAATATAATTGTAAAATTTCTTTGTTAAAACTTTATAGAAATCATAAGTTTACAAGCAAATGCCTCCACGTGTTGTAAATTGGCGCCATATCAGTAAACTGAATTGAATTTAATAAGTGGGTTGAGATGTCTCTTGTGTGTCCTGAACGTTCTCTGCCTCATTTACCATCTGCTGTGCTCCAGTGGTTTTTGTTCAGGTTTCAGGGCTGATTTCCCTCTGTGGGAAACAGACTTCTGACAGACACAGTAGTAGGTGGCTGAATGAGCCTTGGTTGCACCGTTGATTATCAGTTCAATGCCTTTCTTTCTAAGAGCTGAAAATGTTTTGCCTGTTAAAGCACCATAGTATTTAGATTGTTCTTTATTCAGATCAAATCGAAGAATCCGTACAAAGTTTTCTTGATCCTTTTTCTGATACCAGTAAACAAACTCTGTATCACATATTTCATAACCAGTGCACTCAATGGAGGCTCCTTGATCTGCTGTCTTTGTCACTGTCAGAGGTTCCTGAAACAGCCGTGCTGCCTTGGAAGCCAGGGCTGTAGAGACACAGACAGATGAAGGAGAGGTTTTTGTTTGTTCCAGGTGAATTTTATCGGCTCCTGATTGGCTGGAAACACTTACCTGGATAGAGGCAACACAGAGCAGCAACTGGAAGGAAAAGCATTTTGTTCAGTGCTGTTTCCTCTAGTGAACCTAGAGAGAAGTGGCACTCTGGTTCAGCTGAGACAAAACAAGGACGAGCTGCTAGATCAGATGAGGGCCACGTGGTTTCTAACAGCCCCTCAAAGCTCTCATCAGCCACTGCTGTGAATGGGTTAGAGTCTTTCTGTCGTGGTTCAGTCTTCAAGCTCATCTTGTCAGTGTCTGGCTTAGGCTTATATTCAAGAAAATTACAACTTTAGGAGGACCTCTGTTGAATGGCCACAGGAAGTGGGGCTGCAGCAGCACCTCTAGTGGCAAGAGGGAGATTTAAAGAAAATGTTTAAACACTTTGCACAATTTATACATTTCTTATTATTTTCTTATTTTACCATTACATATATTTGGAATTTTCATTCAATTATTTTGAGACCTAATCAATGGCATAACTATCGGTAAGCAGAAACTGCAGCTGCTTAGGGGCCCCCGACCTCTTAGAGGCCCTGTCACTGACACCTGGTTGGCCCCCACGCAATTGTGGACTAGGACGTCTCTTTGCAGATGTAATGGTGCCAAACATTCATCTTAAACCCACCTGATACTAGGTTGACTGATGGGATCTTACCTATACCCTAACACATGGCAGACCAGTTGCAAAGCAGACAGTGGTACTTTTAAATACTATCTAAATAACTGTGTATAGTTCGTTAGACGGGTGGTAAAAAATACACTGATATAATATGTTTCAAACCACAATAAAGATCTTAAAAGAACAACGTATTTGAGTATTTTATTTTTCACACTTGGAATTATGGGTAATCCAGAGCGTCGATTAAAACCATAAACGTTACGTACAATGTGTTAGCGACAATGGATACCAAAATGAGGTACGTAAGCGGATTCCAGAAAAGAAACAAAACAAATAAGAGCTTTTGGAAGAAAGGAAAAAACTTCCCAAAATAAATACGTTCTTTCAAAGAACCAAAGAGAGAGAGGTGGACGGTGCCGCTGCTACAGTGAGTAAAGATTATGACCAGGAGATGAATGGAGAGAGTGTGGGTGAGGAGGGGGGCTGTGAAGCTCAAGGTAGCCCGATAAGATTCATTTTACAGCAGAATATACTAAAGTATATCCTTGTGTAGTTAAGGTGAAGAATGATGAAATGATGAAGTGTGTATGTATGGGGCACATTTCGGGTTGGTTGTCAAGTTCACAGAAGTTACATTGTCATGGCAGCCTTAGGCAAGCTAGTGGTGGGTGAAAGAAGTATCCCGCTGCGGCATCTTCAATAATCAGCTACCAAATCCCTCGGGAAAGATCTGTGCTTCCGAAACCGAGACAGACTACCTTTCCTACAATCCATCAGAAGCTGATTGCAGTGACTCCTGGGGACTTTTGACTAGTGGTTAGAGCAGTGCACTTGGGGTCTAAGAAGGTTGCAAGTACCCAGTTCGATCCCCCACAGCAACTCAGGGTCTCTGAGGAAACCCCACATTTCTCCCTGGGCGCTGCACAGTGGCAGCCCACTGGTCTTCAGAGGGGATGGGTTAAATAAAGAGAGTTCGTTTCTCCTTTGTGAGATAAATTTAAATTTCTATCCTTCTTCTTTCTTTCTTTCTTTCCTGTGACTCTGAAGTAGCTGACTGTAGTCCTTTCCTGCAATTTAAACCGAGTTAAACACATAGTTTTCTGTAACTATGCTGCTGCAAAACAGGAGAGCTAATCCAGCTGTGATCCACAATTTCCCCAATATGGGTCAATGAAGGGATTTTCTATTTTCTATTCTATTCTAAATCTAACTGCTGAATGAGCAATAGCAAGGCCCAATTGCTGTTTGCCAAGGAGCCGTTAGAAGCCGCTGACCCGTGCTGTACTAGTCCTGCCTCCCTGAGAGCCACTGCCTCCGCTGCTACATGAGGGTCTCTGCTGCCAGCTAAACGCTGCAGCCAAAGAGAGACGTCGGGGGTTATCATGAATTATTAAATGAACCCCTGCAAAGTGGCCTCAGGTTATTGCATCGGATTAATCCAAGTCTCCAAGAGAGCTCCTGTTGAACAGACAGATTGGACCGGAGACGGGATTCGAGACGACCAGAAAGTCCCTTTCATTCCACCGAGCCAAAACAGTAGCATCCATCCTTCCCCCTTTCCATCTGATGCTTAATAAGTGCTCTGCTTGGGTGAACTAGGTAGAATAGATACTTGTGTTTTATTTGAAAGATTTTTTTTTCTATTAAACTGCTATGGATTTACTTCCATAAACTGCTGATGGTTTTAAGAATTTTAACTGAATGCTAACTCACTAAGCAGACTGAAAAACCAATGTGGGTTTGAAGACGATTTTTCACTCAGGCTGGTTTCACTCTTCTTTAAGTAACATCCACATAAACAGAGACAAATTAGTTTAGTGGGTGATTAGTAACTCTGCTGAAAGCCACAGTCTAATTTACTAAACTGATGGAGAAAAATATATTTTAAACAGCCGGATCCACGACTCCTAACTTTTATGTACAGAGACAAAGAATATTATTCATACTCTGTTAGTATGAATATTTTATGTATTCATCTGGTAAACTTGCACAACAACAACAAATAGATTTGCTTCCCTTTTATCTAATAATGTCTTGCTTTCTTTTTAGTAACTCAGTAAACCATAAAACAGTGACAAGGAAAAGAGATGTAAAATGCTAAAAGTTCAGTTAAATCAGTTTAAATACCGATATCAGAAGGCAGAGACAGGTAACAGATGGCAGCAGAGGTAGGCAATAAAGAGCTACTGAGCACATCCTCGACACAACAGCATCACCTGTTTACCCGACTCAGAATTCAACACAGTTATTCTGACAGTCGCATACAGGTTTTCTAAGATGGTCAATTTGGTTCGGGTGCACATGTCAGCTAAGGAGATGTGGGAAATTGTCACCTCTTTGGTCTCCTGACCATGGAGGTAGGAGACCTATTCTATTAAAAGAATGTATCTCTATTCTTTTAATAGAATAGACATACCTTATTTGTTCTACATTTTGTCCCTCACTGAGCCCACCCCCACTTAGCTTATTGCTCCTTCCTATGTTTCCAAAAAGGCATCAGCAAAAGCAAATAACACAGTCCTTCTTTTCACTGTAGACAAGCCATGGTCTGCTTCTCTGTTCTCAATTCTTCATTTAAATTGAATAATAGCTGAAAGTAAATCTTGTCAATCTCCATTTGTTGGAAAGATCCTGTCCTTCACTTGGAGACAGCTTCTCCGTACTATTGAGCAGCGTGCTCGATTTGATTTTGGCACTCTCTGTCTTAGCCCATCCCTGTCTCACTCTGAGAACAAATACACATAAAACACAGTATAAAGCTTTTACACAGTGGTTAAATTTAAGTATATTAACGGAACCGCTAAAGTAGAAATGTGAGGATTTCATGCTATTTTGATTTTGTCTACATCACTGTAACACAGATAAAAATACTGCACTTTCTGCCCCACTACTAAGCCTATATATTACGGTTACACATTTCAACACCTTCATGCTCAGTGGAAAACTTGTACCCCCAAAATGACGATTCAATGTTGAGCATTTGTGATAAACTGAACCAGTCTTTCTTTTCAGGAGTGACAGTTCTTGAGTGTGAACTCTTTCAAAAAATTATCTTCAGCAAGTTAATGAATTATGACAAAACAAAAATAAGATGCATTACACAGGAAAGACCAGTGATGCTACAACTATAACAGTTGCTTAAATTACCATACAGTAAATCAATTCATTTATAATTAACTCAACACTTAACACCCGCAGCTCTACACAATAACTCACATTAAAGCAATGTTAATACAAAGCTGTACTGCAGAGAAGTTTGTATAACTTCCTTAGGTTTTTTTAATGCATAACTTAATCATTTAAGGACTAAAAGTCCAAAATTACTTGTAAAACCTATGGTGATTTTAGAAAGGACACCCCAAAGCCTGAGGTTTTCCTTAAATTCAACATGAAAAAACAAAATGTATTTCTTGTCGTTTGTAGAAAATAAAATGGAATTTGAAACTTAAAATTGACCCATCTTTAATAGGGTAAATAAATACTTATCAATATAGGGGGGCTGTCTCCTTCAATGGTTTAATACTCCCTAGTTGTTCATCTCCACCCTCCCCAACAGGTGTTAAAGTCCCTGGTGCTAGCCACTGCCGCAGTGAAGAAGCCGAAATCAGTCCCTTTCGGTAACTTTGAGAGCAGCTTTCTACTTTTCCCCTTATTTCGCCTCTTTTCAGCACCGTTAGTATAGCTTCTTTTTATCTTTCTTTTCTCTTCTATTTAATTTGCTCAGATTGTCTGCGGTCTGTTTTAACCTTTCTGCACATGTGCAACAAATGGAATGATCAAAGAGACACACTTAATGTTATAAGCATTCTTATGTTTTTTTAGCAAGAGGATTTTATCAAAAAAAAAAAGATTAATGCGCACAAAATAGCTGTATTAACCATGCATGTAAAAGGAGTTTACAGGTATACACCAGGCAACTGCCTAGTTTTGCCTGATGGTAAATCGCCCTGCTAATCAAGTTGAGTTAATAGACTGAACATTATCTCACTCTACCTCAATAACTCATTGAAACTCTTTGATGTTTACTGATTCTTTCATGTATTCTATGTTAATTCCAGTAGATGGTAGGGTTTTGCATAATTTATTAAACATAATATTGTGATAGGGATTATTAGGTTCAATAAGTAAAGCAGCCCTTCTGTTTAAATTGTTGTAGTCTCTGATTACTAATAGAGCAGCGACCAATTGCCTAAAAAAAGCAGATCTCTTTCAGTTAACAACTTGAATAGACATAGACAAATACTTTCCTAAAGGAAAAAATATTAATAATAATGCTGCTTAATTTCAAAAGCAAGTTCTGTACCATTTACCGATGGTACAGACATCTTGAATTTTAATTGCCAGTTATAAGAAAATAAGCTGTTGATAACACCTATTAATTGAGCAAATTATCAGTTATAATCATTTAAATAAAGATAGTTACTCGGGCTTACCTTTTATTTGAATGACATGTTATCTATCTATAATCCCAGTTCTACACAATAAGATATTCAGAATCTGCTGGTAAAATTGACACACACTGGACCCCAATAGAGAATAGACTTAAAAAAACTTCTGTTGGTCTATAAATCCCTGAATGGCTTAGCTTTAAAGGTATAGTGGAGGATGTTCTTCTTCTGGGTGGATTGTCAGTTATAATCAGTTATATAAAGGTTTTTGTTTGTTCCAGGTGAATTTCGTTGGCTCCTGATTGGCTGGAAACATTCACCTGAACGCAGGCAGCACAGAGCAGCAGTCGGGACCAACAAAGACGAGCTGCTAGATCAGACAAGGGTCACATGGTTTTTAAACAGGCTTCTATCTCCCCTTGCTATGGACAAAAATGTCGCCTGTCAAATAAAAAAAATAAACTTCAAAGTTTTGTAGAATCTGTATATATACAGCGATACTTAAAATATATTTTTAATGAACTTTGACGTATGGAGTGTAAAAAATGTTAACTGGGTGCATGCCTGGTACCACCTTTGGCCCTTTCACTTTCTTTCGCATTGTAATATTTATTTTTCCTGCTCTTATTGCCTATTTGTTTTGTAACTTAATAAAACAGAAAAATAATGTTTAGTATTTTAGTTGTTTTGTTGCACTGTGTGGTTAACAGAGCAGAAGAAGAGACAGTAGCAAGCTGAAGCATATGTCATACAAATTTCATCTTTTGAGGAGAAAAAAACTGTTACATGGTAAAATGTGATCATTTCCAGCAATGACTGATGGAAGATAGAACAATAATCTGTTAACTGCAGTTAAACCAACTTCTTGCTTTGATGTTATCCAGTAGATTTCTTAAAAGACCCCAATCGACATTAGATATTGGCGGTGTTAGAACATCCCCTCTAACCCCTAAAACCCTCAATCACTATATAGAGCAGGGTCTATATAGTGGACTTTATAGTGAAATCAGTTAACTGACCGTTCGGACAGATGATCAATACTTTTTGCTCCCCAGTTTTAAGTAACTCTGCCTCCCTGCAAGGTGCTTGCACCATCTTTGTTATTTGTCACCGCTACAGGAATTCCCATGATGCTTTGCGAGGAGAGCTCTCGAAAAGCAATCTGGGATATATCTGCTCGTCTAGTGACCATGTATGATCACTACTTTTTAAGGTGCATTGTGAGAAATTTTGAGCCCACTACTTTTTCATCCACTAAACATTCAGCGTTACCACTATATAGGGCCCTACATATACAGTACCCTATATAGTGGTTATATAGTAGTTAGGGTGGACATTCCGACACAGTTGGAGCTTGGCCTGTTTTTGAGTGTAGTCCTCTTTCTCTGTAGATTATAAATGATAAATCCTTATAAATAATTTTTCGTGATTACAAGAAGTTTAAGATTGATTAATATGATAGGGAAACTATGAAAAACAAGAAATAGATTTGTTTTTTAGTTGTATTGGTTCGAGATGTTTCCTGAACTGTCTCTGCCTCATTTATCACCTGCTGTGATCCGGTGGTTTTTGTTCAGGTTTCAGGGCTGATTTCTCTCTGTGGGAAACAGACTTCTGACAGACACAGTAGTAGGTGGCTGAATGAGCTGTGATCGTATCAGTGATCATCAGATTGCCACTTCTCTGTACTTTAAATGTATCTGTTTGAGGGTGATTAAATGTTGGAGAGCGTTTATCACCGGATCGATCAGCTCGGGCAATCACTA
>NW_015151580.1:188905-190408 GCF_000732505.1 Cyprinodon variegatus | reverse complement strand
ACTTTTGCTCTTAAGTAACATTAACACAAACTTTGAGAAACCATGCACTCAAAACATAAATTACAATGAACATTTGTTTTACATCTCTTATATCTCTTTCTTTTTTTTTTTATAAGTCCAGTCTGTCAGGTTTCTTTATTTCACGTTTTGACCTTCTCAAATCCTGTTTGCCCGGTGGTATATTTGCATCACAGTTCATCAGAGGTGCAGTTCCAGTTATTCCAGGTGGTGCTGAAGTAGCATTGGTGTACTCACTGGTTATGTGTGGAGTCTTCAGGAGACTACGGCGATTGCGCCTCAGCATCTGTCCATCCTCTGTTCTCACTGCGAAGGACCTTGGGGCAGTTTCATTCACCACAGTTCCTTTTACATGCCAACCATCCGCATCCTGAATCCTAACTGTGTCGTTGTTTGTCAGTGGTGAGAGTGGTTTGGCCGATACATCATAAAATCTCTTTTGTGTCATTTTTTGCTCTTTGAGCTTGTTATTAAGCTTCCCGTGCTTCTTTTGTGTGGTATGATTGGAATAGCTGGGAAGTGTTGTACGCAACTTTCGATTCATCAGCAGTTCTGCAGGTGACAATGCGCACTGAAGTGGAGAGGCCCGATAACTAAGTAGTGCCAAATATGGATCAGAGTTGCTGTCAGCTGCTTTTTTCAGCAGTTGCTTTAGGATATGCACACCTTTTTCAGCCTGACCATTTGACTGTGCATAGTGTGGACTTGCTGTGACGTGACGAAATTCGTACTGCGTTGCAAACCTTTGCCATTCCCTACTGCTGAAACATGGCCCATTATCGCTCACTACCATGTATGGAATGCCATGCCTGGCAAATATGGATTTAGTATGCGTGATCACACATGCTGAGGTTGTATTTGTAAGTAGTGCCATTTCTGGAAAGTTGGAAAAGTAGTCTATTACCACAAGATAGTCTTTGCCCTTGAGGTGAAATAAGTCCATCCCTACTTTCTGCCATGGGGATGTGGGCATTTCTGGTATCACCATTGGTTCTTTGCTTTGTTTACTCCTGTGTTTTTGGCATGTTTCACATTTGCTAACTAGTGTCTCTATGTCTTTGTTTAGTCCTGGCCAGTACACAGACTCTCTTGCTCTCCTTTTGCATTTTTCAATCCCAAGATGCCCTTCATGTATCCTCTTTAGAAGATCAGGCCTCAGAGCTTCTGGGATGATTATCCGTCCTTTCTTTAGTAACAGTCCATCAACAAAACTGAGATCTCCTCTCACATGATAGTATCGAGGGCACGAGCCTGCAACCCATCCATCATCCATGTTCTGAATGACACATTGCAGCTCTGTATCCTGTGTTGTCGCCTCTGCTATTTGTCTTGATTTTGTATCAGACACTGGTAGAGCAGTCACCACCATTTTTATGTGACTTTCAATGTCCTCGTCTGTTGCGCTAACTGAGCCTTCGACAGGTGCTCTGGACAAGGCATCTGCGAGGACCAAGTGTTTTCCCGGTGTATAGACCAGCTAAAAGT
>NW_015151580.1:184520-186115 GCF_000732505.1 Cyprinodon variegatus | reverse complement strand
ATCACTTTGCGAGTGCGAAATTAATATATTTACATGTTCTCCTCCCACAAGACGCACTTTTGCGTGTACTAAATGGATAAGAGGCGCTATTTAGCACGTTTAAAAGACCAAATCCTTTTAGCACGCTGTTGATAGATCAGTTTGTACATTTTTTAGTGTGCGCAGTGAAATAGCTCACGTTTTTATACATGCAAACCTTTGATAGGTCCGGCCCATAGTCTGTATCACATATTTTGAAACCAGTGCAAAAAATAGTGACTGGTTCACTCTCTGTCCTAGTCAATGTCACATCTTTCTGAATCAGTTCTGCTGCCATGGCGGCCAACGCTGTAAACAAACAGACAGATGAAGATTTTTTTTTTTTGATCCAGGTGAATTTTTTTGGCTCCTGACTAACTAGAAACACTCACCTGAACACAGGCAGCACAGAGCAGCAGCTGTGAGTAAAAACATTCTGTTCAGTTGTGTTTCCTCTGCTGAACCTGGAGAGAAGTGGTGCAGCTGAGACCAAACAAAGATGAGCTGCTACATTAGACGAGGGTCACGTGGTTTTTTAGGAGGCCCATCAAACCTACTGTTAAATGTATGCGGTTTTAGTTAAGCAAAAGTATATATCAAATGTTTAAAATGACTTTATGGAGTTCATCTTTTAGTTTAAACTCATTTAGAGTGTTTTTAATCTCTATCTGTCTTGCTAATATTGATATTTCCCTCTTGGCTGGATAAAAGTTTTACCCAAAATACATTTTCTTGTTTTTTTTTTTTTTCTATTTTGTTTTTATCCATTGGATGAATTCCCCTGCAAAACTTTAAAAATGTAATTAAACATTTTATTACTTTGTATATTGCATTTATTCATATAAAAGGGGCTTTACACAAAACCTTATTGGTGCTAAATACTGGATAATATCCGACAATGTTAAATAATTCATGTAGTTCGATGAGTTTATACAATTGTCTTTTACACTTTAAAAACTTGTTAATCTAGTTTAAGTAAATTTTAGCCTGCCATATTCAGCTTTAATTATATCAAGCATAATTTCCTTACAACAAAATTGTGGCTTGTGAAAACACTGAGTGGCTTGTAACTTTGGAAAGCCACTAACCACAGAGAATACAGCAAAAAAGTTAATGTCAAGCCCTGGTTAGAGGTGTTTGGAACTTTGTTTTTCCTTAATCCAAGACTCTACATTTCCCTCTAAGTTCTGTAACAATAATGGAATAAATTTCCTCCTCTTCCTCATCATTATCATCATCCTTACTAATCCTAAAACACCTTCTTCTGTGTCTACCAACACTCAAAGAACATTTCCTCACATCTACAGTCAGAATAGTCAAGTTCCTCCATTTTTTATTGCTTTTATGTTTTATACACAATGATGTAGCAAAGATCCAAACAAAATTATCTGGTTTTGACTCTACTTTATAATAATTTGCAACGCAGTCCCATGAATCCAAAAAAGGGGTTAAAAGAAAAAAGTTGCACTATTTTTAATGGACTCAAGAGATGACATGTTTACTGATTGGGAAATATCAGATATTCTTGTGCTGGTTTTCCAAGTCAAAAAGACTCTCACAAGACAGTGATGCATATG
>NW_015151580.1:176496-179767 GCF_000732505.1 Cyprinodon variegatus | reverse complement strand
CCTGCCTCTGCATTTTGGGTCATCTATCCACAAACAAATCATGACAATTTTAGTTATCAGGCTCCTCTCCTGTGGAACCAACTACCAGTTTTAGTCGGTGAGGCAGACACCCTGTCTACTTTTAAGGGTAGGCTTAAAACTTTCCTTTTGGATAAAGCTTATAGTTAGAGTTGCTCAGGTTATCCTGAGCTATCTCTATAGTTATGCTGCTATAGGTTTAGACTTCTGATGGACATAGGGACCCCCATTTCATCATTCTGCTTCATTCTCTCTCTATTCTCCTACTCTGCAGAATCTGTTAGTTCAATCTCAAACGTTATGTTATCTCTGCTTTTCCTAAGAGTAGCTTTGCCTCATCTGTTCCTGTTTGGCTGTGACGCCATCCTGGAGAGAAACATTAGCTGTGGTGCTTCCATCAACACACTTGTTTATAGATGCTGGAGATCGGCCTGTTTTCCTGTGTGGTCCTGTTTCTCTGACCGTGACTGGCTGGATGTGCTCTCTTCATCCTCTGACATGGGAGCTGGCTTGGAGCTCGTCTGCCTGGAGGGGGCTGCCTTTTACAGCTGCTTTTTATATCTCTGCTTCTGTCTCCTTGAACCCCAGTCGGCCTCAGCAGATGGCCGCTCACACTGAGCCTGGTTCTGCTGGAGGTTTCTTATTAGTATTAAACATAGCCCTGAGTTCTACTTTTGTTTTTCTTCGATTTGATCTCACCACACGTTTAAGTGATCGCCGATCACGATCATTCAGGATTTTTTTTCTGGCCACATTTCTTCCCTGAAGATGATGGGTCCCCACTATCCCTCCAGTGTTTAATAATGCATTGGACAGTTCTTAACCAAATGTTAGTAGTTTCTGCAATCTCTTTAGATGTTTTCTCTGCTTGATGCATGCCAATGATTGGACCCTTCTCAAACAGACTAACATCTTTTCCACGACCACGGGATGTGTCTTTCGACATGGTTGTTTAGGAAATGAGAAGCAAGTCATTGCACCAGTTGGGGTTAAATAACTTGTTGCCAGCTGAAAGATAATCGCACATGCAGTAATTATCCAATAGTAGGCTTGTACCTATTTGCTTAGTTGAATTCAGGTGCCGACTTTTTTTTTAGCCAGGCAGTGTTTATATATATATATATATATATATATATATAATACGTATATTCCTATTTCATTTCTTTTGGTTTTCCTCAAATGTATTTATTATTTCTGTTTTTATTTTCTTGCTTCTGTAATTTAGGACAGCTATGTTTCTTTCAGAAAAATGTCAATGTTGTAATTCAAAAAGGATATTACATAGAAAATAAAACCATAAAAAATTGCAAAGAACTCTGTGCCTTCAACGAAGTTAACCACATGTTCTGACCTTTGGAACTGACCGCTTTCACTGTGACAAACAAAAGTTATGTACTTTCATGAATTTCATTAGCTAAAAATAAAGGAGTAAAGCTGATCTCTGGTGGCCAATTCGAAGCAGTAAGGACTCAGAGTCATGTTTGTTTAATGTTTGTCATTATTGAAAAGACTTAAAAAAAAACTTCTGTTATTCTATAAATCCCTGAGTGGCTTAGCTTTAAAGGTATAGTGGAGGATGTTATTTTTCTGGTGAGAGGAAGGGTCTTTTCAAAAATTTGTGAAAATCCTCCACTCTACCTTTATAGCAAATTACAAAGTGGTTGCCAATGTATCAATGCCCCAGAGCTCTCAGTTATTCTGATTCGGATCTACTCTGCATACACCAGGGCCGATCAGACCCTATCCTCCCAGAACCAAACATGGAGAATCAGCTTTTAGTTCTTATGCTGCATTAACCAGAAAATAACTCCCAGAAAACAGTAAAGAGCTGAAACCCTAAAGCCCCGTTTACAAAAGCCTTTTGAAACTGTGCCAAGAATGGTCCAAGCTCAGTAACCGAGATAGCTGTAGATGCAACGCAACTAAACTGGACCGTGCCAGACTCAACCAAACTGCGCTAAATCTTGCACTAGTTCAACAGTAGGGCTCGGCACGGTTCAGTTGTGGCTCAGTTCTTTGATAGCAAAAAATGCATGAGAAGACTGCGTCATCTCCTTTATACAGTCAGCTGACTAATTTCATGGGTTTTCTGGCGTGTCCAGCTTTGCAACTCATAGATTTCTTCACTTTTTCAAAACACAAACTTATTCTCAGCGTATTAACAATAAATTACATCAAAAGAGCGCGGTGCAGCCTGGGATGCTTCAGAGACCGAGGCTCTCATTGAAATTTGGGCTGAGAAGGCTATCCAGATACATTCGTTCCTGAATGTTATGGGCACCACCATTTTTGTTTGCCTAATTCCTGTCTTGAGAGGTGTAGTATCGTTAACCAACGATAGGCGACGAGGAATCGTGCTAGCGTGATGTGCAGATGGTCCTAAACAACCAAGCCCGACACAGTTAACTGATCCACGCTCGGTCCGAACTCAGCACGGATCGGTTTGAGAGGGTTAGTGTAAATGGAGCAAAAGTCCCTTTAAATCAGAATTAAAAACATGTTTCTTTGGAGTGACTTTGACTGTGATATTAAAATTTTAATAAATAGGTTTACAGTCAAACTTTGCTTTCATTTTCTCAACAATAATTTTAACATTGATGTGTTTATAATTATATAATTTTAATTAGTCATTATTATTATCTTTCAGTTTTCATGTCAACCATTTAATTACATTAATGTCACTGCAATATACCTTTCCTAGTGTTAGCCTATTTTTTTATGTACAGTGTTTTGTCTTGCTACTGAAATGTACTCTAGAAAATAACTTCCCTTGCCCTACATTCATTTATAGTGATTATAATTTAAATAATAAAGAAACCATAAATAACACGAAGCACAATTGTTTCTTTTGTATTCATCTGTGATGTTTCCTGAACTGTCTCTGCCTCTTTTATCATCTGCAGTGATCCGGTGGTTTTTGTTTAGGTTTCAGGGCTGATTTCTCTCTGTGGGGGACAAACTTCTGACAGTAGTAGGTGGCTGAATGATCCTTGGTTGTACCTGTGATTAACAGACTTTCAGTATTCATTTGTTGAAATGTATCCTTTCGAGGGTAATTAAAGATTATTAGAGATCCTGTATCACTTCGATTAACTTTAACAATCGGTACAAAAGGTCCTGGTTTTTTTTCTGGTACCAGTATGTAAATGTCTGATAAATGGCATTTATATTCTCTTTCACAGTGTTATTTATGTGTTCACAAGACATTGTGGTTTCTACAGTGATTTTGGTTTTTGGTGGTTTTATTTTGAAG
>NW_015151580.1:173102-176055 GCF_000732505.1 Cyprinodon variegatus | reverse complement strand
ATAATTTTAACATTGATGTGTTTATAATTATATAATTTTAATTAGTCATTATTATTATCTTTCAGTTTTCATGTCAACCATTTAATTACATTAATTTCACTTCAATATACCTTTCCTAGTGTTAGCTTATTTTTTTATGTAGTGTTTTGTCTTGCTACTGAAATGTACTCTAGAAAATAACTTCCCTTGCCCTACATTCATTTATAGTGATTACAATTTAAATAATAAAGAAACCATAAATAACACGAAGCACAATTGTTTCTATTGTATTCATCTGTGATGTTTGCTGAACTGTCTCTGCCTCTTTTATAGATTTCAGGGCTGATTTCTCTCTGTGGGGAACAAACTTCTGACAATAGTAGGTGGCTGAATGATCCTTGGTTGTACCTGTGATTAACAGACTTTGAGTATTCATTAGTTGAAATGTATCCTTTTGAGGGTAATTAAAGATTATTAGAGATCCTGTATTGCTTCGATTAACTTTAAGAATCGGTACAAAAGTTCCTGGGTTTTTTTTTTTCTGGTACCATTATACAATATCTGTATCACATATTTCATAACCATTGCACTCAATAGTGACTGGTTGACTCTTCTTCCCAGTCAGTGTCAGATCTTTCTGAATGAGCTGTGCTGCCATGGGAGTCAGCACTGTAGAGACACAGGCAGATGAAGGTTAGTGGGACAGATTTTGTTCCAGGTGAACTTTGTTGACTGTTGATCAACCTGAACACAGGCAGCACAGAGCAGCAGCTGGGAATAAAAACATTCTGTTCAGTGGTGTTTCCTCTGGTGAACCTGGAGAGAAGTGGCGCTCTGATTCAGCCGAGACCAAACAAAGACGAGCTGCTAGATCAGACGAGGGCAACGTGGTTTTTAAACAGGCCCCTCAAAGCTCCCGTCATCCCCTGCTTTGGACACAAATGTCGGCTATTAAAAAGATATCAAGTCCAAAGTTTTGTAAAATCTGTTTATATACAGTGTTACTTATTATCTATTTTTTCGTGAACTTAGACATGTAAAACTTGTTAACTCGGTGCATGCCTGGTACAGTACCACCTTTGGTACTCTCACTTTCTTTCGCATTGTAATAATTATTTTTCCTGCTCTTTTTGCCTGTTTGTTTTGTAACTTAATACAACAGAAAAATAATGTTTAGTATTTTAGTTGTTTTGTTGCACTGTGTGGTTAGCAGGGCAGAAGAAGACACAGTAGCAAGCTGAAGCATATGTCATGCTAATTTCCTCTTTTGAGGAGAAAAAAAATCAAGTTATATGGTGTGATTATTTCCAGTAATGGCTAATGGACGATAGAACAATAATATGTTACCTGCAGTTAAACCAATTTCTTGCTTTGATTTTATCCAGTTGATTTTTGAAAAGACCCCAATCGACATTAGATATTGGCGGTGTTAGAACATCCACCCTAACCCCTAAAACCCTCAATAACTATATAGAGCAGGGTCTATATAGTGGACTTTATAGTGAAATCAGTTAACTGACCGTTCGGACAGATGATCAATACTTTTTGCTCCACAGTTTTAAGAAACTCTACCTCCCTGCAAGGTGCTTGCACCATCTTTGTTATTTGTCACCGCTAGAGGAAATCCCATGATGCTTTGCGAGGAGAGCTCTCGAAAAGCAATCTTGGATATATCTGCTCGTCTAGTGACCATGTATGTTCACTACTTTTTAAGGTGCATTGTGAGAAATTTTGAGCCCACTACTTTTTCATCCACTAAACATTCAGCGTAACCACTATATAGGGCCCTACATATATAGTACCCTATATAGTGGTTATATAGTAGTTAGGGTGGACATTCCGACACAGTTGGAGCTTGACCTGTGTTTGAGTGTAGTCCTGTTTCTCTGTAGATTATAAATGATTTTTTTTTTTTAGGAGGCCCATCAAACCTCCCACAATCCCCTAGTAACTAAAGCTGGTTACTTTTTTTTTTTAAAACTCACCAAACACTGCTGGTGTGCCTTGAGTATGTTACATACTGTTAAATGTATGCGGTTTTGGTTAAGCAAAAGTATATATCAAATGTTTAAAATGACTTTATGGAGTTCATCTTTTAGATTTAAACTCATTTTGTCATGTTTGGTTTAAGGTTTCTAACCCACATGCAGAACACACGGACACAAGGGAAAAAGTTAAAAGGTTTATTGAACAACACTGTCGAATAAAGAACTGATTCAGGGGATTATCAGGTCCAGGACTGGTCACGACTGGGTTCACTGCAGAGGGGGACAGATAGGTTAGCTGAAGTCCAGGTAATTTGCAGGATGAGTGAGTGCAGGTCTGTACCTGTTCTGGAGTTTGAGCAGGGCGGCAGAGAGGGGGAACCAGGAGGGTCCAGAGGCCGTCGGCAGGCTGAGGGCTTTGCGGAGGCAGAGCTTGGTTTGAGAGTTGGCTGGTTCTGATTTGAGTTTCTCTTTCAGGTTCTTCAGAGAGCGGGCAGGCAGGTCTTTGACAGGTTTGATTCTCCAGGGTTATTCAGAGATCAGACTGACAGGTTTCCAACAGAGGAACTCTTCCAGGTTTCAGGTTTCAGGCGGGTTCGACCTGGGAAGCAGAGAGGACAAAACCGATTAGGTTCAGGTTCAGGTTTTCTGGGAGTCAGAGATTCAGACAGGCTGGTTGGCTCAGGCTTGCTAAGCATAACTGGCAAACACTCTGGCACTGGAGTGTAGCTCCCCGCCTCCTTAAGTACTGGTCTCCTGATGAGCAAACGAGCCGCAGGTGGTGAAGTCAGCTCCAGCTCCAGGAGACCTAGAACACCCTCTGGTGGAGAAAAGTGGACAGACCTCTAGATCCCAACACATTTAGAGTTTTTTTAATCTCTATCTGTCTTGCTGATATTGATATTTCTGTCAGGAATCAGGGACAGATGGACCCAGTATTCAGGATAGACAGTCAGTAGGAAAGTTCAAAAGGTTTATTCAAATAAAAA
>NW_015151580.1:170743-172531 GCF_000732505.1 Cyprinodon variegatus | reverse complement strand
AACCAGAGGAAACAGGTGAGAGGAATAAATTATAATTGAGGCAGGGAAGGAAGAGTGCAGGTGAGAGGAATTACCAATTAAGGGAGAGCAAACAGGCCAGATCTTGACAATTTCCCTCTTGGCTGGATAAAAGTTTTACCCAAAATACATTTTCTTGTTTTTTTTTTCTATTTTGTTTTTATCCATTGGATGAATTCCCCTACAAAACTTTTAAAATTTAATAAACATTTTATTACTTTGTATATTGCATATATTCATATAAAAGGAGCTTTACACAAAACCTTATTGGTGCTGAATACTGGATAATATCTGACAATGTTAAATAATTCATGTAGTTCGATGAGTTTATACAATTGTCTTTAACACTTTAAAAAGTTGTTAATCTAGTATAAGTAAGTTTTAGCCTGCCACATTCAGCTTTAATTATATTAAGCATACTTTTCTAACAACAAAATTGTGGCTTGTGAAAACGCTGAGTGGCTTGTAACTTTGGAAAACCACTAACCACAGAGAATACAGCAAAAAAGTTAATGTCAAGCCCTGGTTAGACGTGTTTGGAACTTTGTTTTTCCTTAATCCAAGACTCTACATTTCCCTCTAAGTTCTGTAACAATAATGGAATAAATTTCCTCCTCTTCCTCATCATTATCATCATCATTACTAATCCTAGTGTTGGGATCTGGAGGTCTGTCCACCTTCCTCCAGCAGAGGGCGCCTCTAGGTCTCCTGGAGCTGAGCTGACGACCACACCTGCGATCCATCAGTCATCAGGAGACCAGTATATAAGCAGCAGCAGGACTACACTCCGGCGCCAGAGTGTTAAGCCAGTTATGGTTAGCAAAGCCTGAGCCAACCGGCCTGTCTGATTCTCTGACTCCCAGAACTTTGAACTTGAATCTGATCAGTTTTTGTCTTCTCTGCCTTCTAGGAAGAAACCTGACTGAACCCTGGAACTCTGGAAGAGTTTCATCTGCTGAAACCAGCCTGCCGGCTCTCAGGCACTCACCAGAAGAACCTAACTATCTGAACCTGCCTGCCCGCCCTCAAGAAGAGGATCGGAAGAAAAACTCTGGATCTGAACACTGTTAAGTCTGAACACTGTTAAGTCTGAAGTCAAGCCCTGCCGCTGCTTAGCCCTCTGCCAACTTCAAGCCTCTGGACCCAACTCGGTTCCCTCCCTCAGCTGCTAATCTGAATCACGTCACAGGTACAAACCTGCACAATTCCTCTGACCAAGATCTTCTGCATCCTGGCTATCCTAACTGTCCTTCTCTACAGAGAACCCTGTGTGACCAGTCCTGGATCTGTTTCTCTGATTAATTCATGTAACTTGTGTTTATCTTCAATAAACAGTCAAACTTTTTGTCTGCCTCCATTGTGTTCTGCATTTGGGTTAGAACCCTCAACCCAATCATGACACCTAGAACACCTTCTTCTGTGTCTACCAACACCCAAAGAACATTTCCTCACATCTACAGTCAGAATAGTCAATTTAAAGTTCCCCCATTTTTCATTGATTTTATGTTTCTACACAATGATGTAGCAAAGATCCAAACAAAATCATCTGGTTTTGACTCTACTTTATAGTAATTTGCACTGCAGTCCCATGAATCCAAAAAAGAGGTTAAAAGAAAAAAGTTGCACTATTTTTAATGGACTCAATGTCATGATGGGTCTCTGTGATTAAACCCACATGTAGAACACCACAGGAGACTGAATAAAAGTTCAACAGTTTATTTTGATAAGCACACACAGATTAAATATTTGCACTGGTTCTGGTACAGGTCC
>NW_015151580.1:167396-170118 GCF_000732505.1 Cyprinodon variegatus | reverse complement strand
TGGATTCACAGAGTAATCTGCAGAGAGGGATTGTTTGGTTAGCCAGGTAGCAATGATGTCTTGACAGAGTTTGATTCTGAGTTGTACCTGGTGAGTTTCAGACTGATCGGTGGAGAGAGGGAACCGGTTGGGTCCAGAGACTGAGGATTCAGCAGAGAGTTTAGAAGCGGCAGAGCTTTGCTTTAGGCTAGCGAGGTTCAGACCTTGATTAGTTCTCCAAGTTCTCTCCTGAGAACTAGCAGGGAGATTCAGACTGAGGATCTTCAGGTTTGGCTTCTTAGGACAGGCAGGCAGGTTTCCAAACATGAGCTCCTCCAGAGCTACAGACTTCGATCAGGTTTCCTATGAGGCAGAGAAGACAGAGGCAGGTTAGAATCGGGGTTACTCTCCAGAGCAGACAGAGATTCTAACAGGCTGAGGCTCAGGTTCTGCTAACCAAAACTGGTCAACACTCCGGCGCTGAAGGGAAGTCAAGCCGCTGCTTAAGTAGCTGGTCTCCTGATGAGATGAAGCAGCCTCAGGTGTGCAGGTGGCTTCAGCTCAGGAGACCCAGGGCGCTCTCTGCTGGAGAAAGGTGGCAGATCTCCAGATCCCAACAGTACCCCCCCCTCAACGACCGCCTCCTGGCGGTCCAGAAGAAGTGGACGGAAGGGAGTTCTTGTACTCATCTATGAGTGAAGGGTCCAGGATGAAGGACCCAGGAACCCGGGTGCGGTCCTCCGGACCGTAGCCCTCCCAGTTGACGAGGTACCTCCAACCGCGACCCCGGCGACGGGAGTCCACGATCCGGCGAACGGTGAATGCAGGGTGGCCATCAATGTCCCGGGCGGGTGGAGGGGAGTCGGACGGAGAGCACAGAGGACTAGTGAGAACAGGCTTGACTTGTGAGACGTGGAAGGTGGGGTGTATGCGGAGAGTGGGTGGCAGGTGCAGGCGGACAGCAGATGGGTTGATGACTTGGGCGATCTTGTATGGTCCGATGAATCTGGGGGAGAGTTTCCTAGACACTGTCTTCAACGGAATGTCATGAGTAGAGAGCCATACCTCTTGCCCAGGGGTGTAATCGGGTGCAGGATGTCGTTCCTTGTCGGCGAATTTCTTATTCTGAACAGAGGTCCGGTTCAGAGCAGTGATGGTCTCGTTCCACACTTTGTGGCAAAGGCGGATTTGATGATGGATGGATTGGACGGAGATCTCTCTTTCATCTGCGGGGAAGAGTGGTGGTTGATAGCCGATGGAAATCTGAAACGGAGACAGGCCGGTAGCAGCAGACTTTTGTGTATTGTGAGCATATTCTACCTATGACAAAAAATGACTCCAGTCAGTCGGGTTATTGGATGTCAGGCAACGGAGAGTGGACTCTAGCTCCTGATTCATCCTCTCCGTTTGGCCGTTTGTCTGTGGATGATATCCGGAAGTGAGAGAGACCTTAGAATTTAGAGCTGTACAGAAAACTTTCCAGACCTGAGAGATGAACTGGGGACCTCGATCGGACAGAATCTCTTGTGGGATACCATGCAGACGGAAGACATGCTTGACCTGGAGCTGAGCGGTTTGGAAAGCTGTGGGTAGTTTCCTGAGGGGAACCGGATGACAGGCCTTAGAGAAACGATCAATTATGGTTAGAATGGTTGACATACCTTTGGAAACTGGGAGACCGGTAACGAAATCCACTGCTATGTGGGACCATGGACGAGACGGAACAGGCAGAGGATGTAATAGCCCAGAAGGTGGTTGGTGGGTCGGTTTATTCCTGGCACAGATGGGACAGGCCAGAACATACTCCTTCACGTCCTTGTGAAGGGACGGCCACCAAAAACGTTGTGTGATGAGGGCGATGGTTCTACTTATACCAGGATGGGCTGAGTACTTGGCTGCATGCATCCACTGGATGAGATGGGATCTGACAGAAGATGGGACATAAGTCCTGTTTGGAGGTCCATTTCCTGGGTCAGGTTCAGAGGGAAAAAACCTGGATTCAGAGGAAAACCTAGCCTCCGCCCATTCAAGAGCTCGACCAGTAATTTGAGAAAGGATGAAGGCTATCTTTTTTCATTGGAAAAACTGGCGGGTGAATGTTCAAAAATTAACCGGCACTGGAACAAAAATCCTTCACATTTGCTTTGCATACCTGAAAATCTTTCAGGAAGACACGGACGGAATTCAGGAAGTGACGTGACAGGTTCTGACCTTGGAGGCGGACGTGGCTCCGGAACCGAAAGTTCGGCAGGCGCTGCGTTAGCGTTTCTCACATAGCCTGCAAATTCCTGTAGAACTTGATTCTGATGTTCAACACGGGTGTTTAACTCACGGAGGGTTAATGCGTGTCCTTGGATTTGAGCAGCGTGCTCCTCAATCAACCTCCGGAGGTGGTCTGCTGAGGTTGTTTGTGGCCGGAGTGTTCTGTCATGATGGGTCTCTGTGATTAAACCCACATGCAGAACACCACAGGAGACTGAATAAGTTCAACAGTTTATTTTGATAAGCACACACAGATTAATTATTTGCACTGGTTCTGGTACAGGTCCGGGACTGGATTCACAGAGTAATCTGCAGAGAGGGATTGTTTGGTTAGCCAGGTAGCAATGATGTCTTGACAGAGTTTGGCTCTGAGTTGTACCTGATGAGGTTCAGAGGTGGAGAGAGGGAACCGGTTGGGTCCAGAGACTGAGGATTCAGCAGAGAGTTTAGCAGCGGCAGAGCTTAGCTTCAGGCTAGCGAG
>NW_015151580.1:166169-167252 GCF_000732505.1 Cyprinodon variegatus | reverse complement strand
TGAGGTTCAGACTGATCGGTGGAGAGAGGGAACCGGTTGGGTCCAGAGACTGAGGATTCAGCAGAGAGTTTAGCAGCGGCAGAGCTTAGCTTCAGGCTAGCGAGGTTCAGACCTTGATTAGTTCTCCAAGTTCTCTCCTGAGAACTAGCAGGGAGATTCAGACTGAGGATTTTCAGGTTTGCCTTCTTAGGACAGGCAGGCAGGTTTCCAAACATGAGCTCCAGAGCTACAGACTTCGATCAGGTTTCCTATGAGGCAGAGAGACAGAGGCAGGTTAGAATCGGGGTTACTCTCCAGAGAAGACAGAGATTCTAAGTTCAGGCTGAGGCTCAGGTTCTGCTAACCAAAACTGGTCAACACTCCGGCGCTGAAGGGAAGTCAAGCCGCTGCTTAAGTCGCTGGTCTCTTGATGAGATGAATCAGCCTCAGGTGTGAAGGTGGCTTCAGCTCAGGAGACCCAGGGCGCTCTCTGCTAGCGAAAGGTGGCAGATCTCCAGATCCCAACACTCAAGAGATGACATGTTTCCTGATTGGGAAATATTAGATATTCTTGTGCTGGTCTTCCAAGTCAAAAAGACTCTCACAAAACAGTGATGTATATGTCTATGTTATTAAAGGGTAAGCTGTGGCACACTTTATTTCACAACAGCATTAAATTAGGCTATAGTGTGTCAGAAAACCTGCTGTAAATATTGAATATGTTATGTTTTCAGCAGGTGTTAACGTCCTCACTGTGAGCGAAAGTCTAGTGGACTTGAATTTGAGCCGTTTTTAGAATTATCTACAGTCTTTATGACAAAGGCAAAGGCAAATGTATTTGTATAGCACAATTCAGTACAAAGACAATGCAAAGTGCTTTACATGATTAAAATTCAGGAAGATAAAACAGAATCAAAGCAAGTAGGAAAAAAAATAAAAATAAAACTAAATGCTGCTTCTCCATGTTTAGTTTTGGTTCTAGGTATGCAGAGCAGGGTGGATCCAGAAGACCTGAGTAGTCTGGAGGGTTGGTACACTGATAGCAAGTCTTTGATGTATTTAGGTGCAAAGCCATTCAGAGATTTATAAACTAACAGAAGTATT
>NW_015151580.1:162405-163468 GCF_000732505.1 Cyprinodon variegatus | reverse complement strand
AAGGGCAGTCTCTTTAATGTGGTGAGCACGGAAACCTGACTGGAAAAAGTCAAAGCGGCTGGTCATACCTAAGAAAGTGTTTAATTAATGAAACACTGCTTTTTCAATAATCTTATTGATAAAGGGGATGTTTGATATGGGCCTGTAGTTTTGGAGTAATAGTTTGTCTAAACTGTTCTTTTTCAGCAGTGGTTTGATATTTGCTGTTTTTAGGGACTGCGGGAAAACACCTGACAGAAGGGACATGTTTGTTATCTGAGTCAAATCAGACGCTATGACAGACAAAACTTTCTTAAAGAAAGCTGTGGGTAGAACATCAAGGCAGCAGGAGGAGGAACTTAGCTGCTGAATGATTTCCTCTAAGCTTTTGGATTTATGGATTGAAAAGTTTTATTTTAGTAACTTTACTCATTAAATGAAACACAATATAGATTAATTCCACGCAAACAGATGTTTTCAAACCTTTATATCTGTTAATTATGACAATTTACTCCTCACAACTAATGAAAAAACACAACATTTGATATTGTAAAATTCTACAGCAAAATGTTGTTATTCAATGGTGACGAGACTCATCAAAACCCATAATCAAAGTTAAAGACTATGACTCTAAATTTCAGTGGGAGATTAGTCATCAACACCAGTAAGAAAAACTTGTTTATCTTCTAAATTTAAAATGTTGTGGTTAATTAATGGCGGAGGTTAAACCACAAATCTTTGGTTGTGGTTTGCTGCTCTGACATGTGTTGATCTGCAGGTTTTTGTTTAGGCTTCTGGGATCAGTTCTCACTGTGGGAGGCCTTCCAGCAGACACAGAAATAGGTGCCTTCATGTTCCAATTTAACTTCCTTGATCACCAAAGTACAGCCATACTTTTCTTTTGTAGCTGTAAAATCATCTTTGTTAGGATGACTGTAACGATTATTTACATTTCCATCAGTCAAATCAATACGCAGAACAGCTCGAAATGGATCTTTCTCTGTCTTTTGGTACCAGTAAACCTGCTTCTTTTCACAGTTGTCTGTTCCTGAGCACTTCAAAGAGACCGTAGTTTTAGCTTTAG
>NW_015151580.1:153330-159284 GCF_000732505.1 Cyprinodon variegatus | reverse complement strand
AGCAGCTGGAAGGAAAAACATTATGTTCAGTGGTGTTTCCTCTGGTTAACCTGGAGAGAAGTGGCGCTCTGATGCAGCCGAGACCGAAAAAAGACAAGCTGCTAGATCTGACGAGGGTCACGTGTTTTATAAGAGGTCGATCAAACCTCCCACAATCCCCTGCTGTGGACTTCTGTTGTAAAAAAGATCCGCAGATTCTTTCTTTACCTAAACTCTGACTACTTTTAGTTTGCATTTGTTCTCATCTTCTGTGACTATAAGCAATGGTGGAAAGAAACAAACTTGATTACTGTACTTAAGTAATTTTTGAGTATCTTTAATTGAGTAATGTTTTGGGGGGCTCATATAACTTTCCCTCCACTACATTTCAAAGTCAAATATTGTGCTTTCTACTCCACTCCATTTCGAGGAAGCTGCTAGTGACTTGTTACTTGTGAAATGCAATTTCAAAATGGCAGATTCAAAATGGCAGATTGATGATGTTCCACAAATGTCAGAAATTCTGAGCAGATATTATTTGTAGTATATAAATTTTATTAAGGTTTTATTTGTTGTAACAGTTGTTCAGTAGGAGGAGTTCTCAAATCAGAGTTGTAGTTTCTTTCTAGTAATAGATTCAACCTTAAACCTCTATTCCATAGTGAAAGCGTGAGGAGAATAAAGACCCTCCTGTTTTCTCTTTGGTTAGTTTTTATATACGAAATTATATTCAAAATAGGGCTCCTTCTTTTTTGTGGCATTTCTATGCTGAAGTTTTTAACAGGTGGTGTAGCAGTTGTAGCAGAGTGGTTCTACGCATCAATACATCAAGGTGGTTTCTGAAAGTTACAATCTTCTTTAAAATTACTCTCATAATTATACAGAACTGTTAGCCTGGGTACCATTCCGAACTTAGTCCCGCCCACAACGTTTGAGGTCGGGAAGTTCGATCTGGCATTGCTTAATAGTAGTGCGAGTATGCTCGCACAATATCTGGTGGGCCAATCAAATTGTATGGGCGGGCTTTATATGATGGACAGATGATCAACAGTAACGTAATCAACCACGTCACCAAAGCACGCATGGGTGACAACAACAATGGCTGCCGCTGGAGAGTTGTGGTGTGTAGATTCTGCTATTAGGTCTGNGTAGATTCTGCTATTAGGTCTGTTCTAGAAGATATCGACAGCAAATTAATTTTAAAAGAGGAAAAGAGAAACGCGATCAAGGCTCATCTTCTTATTCTAGGCGTGCAACTGCACGCTTTGATTTTTGTTAACAACAACTATGCGTTACTTAACATACGTCACGCACTCCGTTGCTCTTATTGGTTGTATGCAATGCATACAGCAACTTCTAAACAAAGCGTACAAGAGGAGAAATTGACCCATGCATGCTCTCACACATGTCTGATAGGCGTTCCGTCTCTGGAGTGGGTACAGTTTTGTCCATGTGCATTTTTATTTAAAGTGGAGAGGAAGGGTCTTTTCAAAAATTTGTGAAAAATCCTCCACTCTACCTTTAAAGCAAATTACAAAGTTGTTGCCAATGTATCAATGCCCCAGAGCTCTCAGTTATTCTGATTCGGATCTACTCTGCATACACCAGGGCCGATTAGACCCTATCCACCCAGAACCAAACATGGAGAATCAGCTTTTAGTTCTTATGCTGCATTAACCAGGAAAAAACTCCCAGAAAACAGTAAAGAGCTGAAACCCTAAAGCCCCGTTTACAATAGCTTTTTGAAACTGTGCCAAGAATGGTCCAAGCTCAGTAACCGAGACAGCTGTAGATGCAACGCAACTGAACTGGACCGTGCCAGACTCAACCAAACTGCGCAAAATCTTGCACTAGTTCAACAGTAGGGCTCGGCACGGTTCCGTTGTGGCTCAGTTCTTTGATAGCAAAAAAATGCATGAGAAGACTGCGTCATCTCCTTTATACAGTCAGCTGACTAATTTCATGGGTTTTCTGGCGTGTCCAGCTTTGCAACTCAAAGATTTCTTCACCTTTTCAAAACACAAACTTATTCTCAGCGTATTAACAATAAATTACATCAAAAGAGCGCGGTGCAGCCTGGGATGCTTCAGAGACTGAGGCTCTCATTGAAATTTGGGCTGAGAAGGCTATCCAGATACATTCGTTCCTGAATGTTATGGGGACCACCATTTTTGTTTGCCTAATTCCTGTCTTGAGAGGTGTAGTATCGTTAACCAATGATAGGCGACGAGGAATCGTGCTAGCGTGATGTGCAGATGTTCCTAAACAACCAAGCCCGACACAGTTAACTGATCCACGCTCGGTCCGAACTCAGCACGGATCAGTTTGAGAGGGTTAGTGTAAATGGAGCAAAAGTCCCTTTAAATCAGAATTAAAAACATGTTTCTTTGGAGTGACTTTGACTGTGATATTAAAGTTTTAATGAATACGTTTACAGTCAAACTTTCCTTTCATTTTCTCAACAATAATTTTAACATTGATGTGTTTATAATTATATAATTTAGATTAGTCATTATTATTATCTTTCAGTTTTCATGTCAACCATTTAATTACATTAATTTCACTTCAATATACCTTTCCTAGTGTTAGCTTATTTTTTTATGTAGTGTTTTGTCTTGCTACTGAAATGTACTCTAGAAAATAACTTCCCTTGCCCTACATTCATTTATAGTGATTACAATTTAAATAATAAAGAAACCATAAATAACACGAAGCACAATTGTTTCTATTGTATTCATCTGTGATGTTTGCTGAACTGTCTCTGCCTCTTTTATAGATTTCAGGGCTGATTTCTCTCTGTGGGGAACAAACTTCTGACAATAGTAGGTGGCTGAATGATCCTTGGTTGTACCTGTGATTAACAGACTTTGAGTATTCATTAGTTGAAATGTATCCTTTTGAGGGTAATTAAAGATTATTAGAGATCCTGTATTGCTTCGATTAACTTTAAGAATCGGTACAAAAGTTCCTGGGTTTTTTTTTTTCTGGTACCATTATACAATATCTGTATCACATATTTCATAACCATTGCACTCAATAGTGACTGGTTGACTCTTCTTCCCAGTCAGTGTCAGATCTTTCTGAATGAGCTGTGCTGCCATGGGAGTCAGCACTGTAGAGACACAGGCAGATGAAGGTTAGTGGGACAGATTTTGTTCCAGGTGAACTTTGTTGACTGTTGATCAACCTGAACACAGGCAGCACAGAGCAGCAGCTGGGAATAAAAACATTCTGTTCAGTGGTGTTTCCTCTGGTGAACCTGGAGAGAAGTGGCGCTCTGATTCAGCCGAGACCAAACAAAGACGAGCTGCTAGATCAGACGAGGGCAACGTGGTTTTTAAACAGGCCCCTCAAAGCTCCTGTCATCCCCTGGCTTTGGACACAAATGTTGGCTATTAAAAAAAATATCAAGTCCAAAGTTTTGTAAAATCTGTTTATATACAGTGTTACTTATTATCTATTTTTAGTGAACATGTAAAACGTGTTAACTCGGTGCATGCCTGGTACCACCTTTGATACTTTCACTTTCTTTCGCATTGTAATATTTATTTTTCCTGCTCTTATTGCCTGTATGTTTTATAACTTAATACAACAGAAAAATAATGTTTAGTATTTTAGTTGTTTTGTTGCACTATGTGGTTAACAGAGCAGAAGAAGAGACAGTAGCAAGCTGAAGCATATGTCATGCTAATTTCCTCTTTTGAGGAGAAACAAAAACAAGTTATATGGTGTGATTATTTCCAGCAATGGCTGATGGACGATAGTACAATAATATGTTACCTGCAGTTAAACCAATTTCTTGCTTTGATTTTATTCAGTTGATTTTTTAAAAGACCCCAATCGATGTTAGATATTGGCGGTGTTGGAACATCTGCCCTAACCCCTAAAACCCTCAATCACTATATAGAGCAGGGTCTATATAGTGGACTTTATAGTGAAATCAGTTAACTGACCGTTCGGACAGATGATCAGTACTTTTTGCTCCCCAGTTTTAAGCAACTCTGCCTCCCTGCAAGGTGCTTGCACCATCTTTGTTATTTGTCACTGCTACAGCAAATCCCATGACACTTTGCAAGGAGAGCTCTCGAAAAGCAATCTGGGATATATCTGCTCATCTAGTGACCATGTATGATCACTACTTTTTAAGGTGCATTGTGGGAAATTTTGAGTCCACTACTTTTTCATCCACTAAACATTCAGACACTGTGGTTAGGATGGACATTTTTCTGTTGTAATTAACTTCCTTTGTCCTAAATTAATTTGTTTTGATTACATCAAGTTTAAGATTGATTAATATGATAGCGAAACTATGAAAAACAGGAAACAGATTTGTTTCAGTTGTATTGGTTCGAGATGTTTCCTGAATTGTCTCTGCCTCATTTATCACCTGCTGTGATCCGGTGGTTTTTGTTCAGGTTTCAGGGCTGATTTCTCTCTGTGGGAAACAGACTTCTGACAGACACAGTAGTAGGTGGCTGAATGAGCTGTGATCGTATCAGTGATCATCAGATTGCCACTTCTCTGTACTTTAAACGTATCTTTTAGAGGGTGAATAAAGGTTGGAGGGGTTTTTTCACCGGATCGATCAGCTCGGGCAATCACTACAAGTGCTTTGTTATCCTTTTTCTGGTACCAGTACACATAGTTTGTATCACATATTTCAAAACCATTGCACTCAATAGTGACTGGTTCACTCTCTTTCCTAGTCAATGTCACATCTTTCTGAATCAGTTCTGCTGCCATGGCGGCCAACGCTGTAAACAAACAGACAGATGAAGATTTTTTTTTTTTTGTTCCAGGTAAACCTTGGTTGCTCCTGACTTACTGGAAACACTCACCTGAACACAGGCAGCACAGAGCAGCAGCTGGGAGGAAAAGCATTCTGTTCTGTTTCCTCTGGTGAACCTGGAGAGAAGTGGCGCTCTGATGCAGCCAAGACCAAACAAAGGCGAGCTGCTAGATCAGATGAGGGTCACATGTTTTATTTTTTTAGGAGGCCCCTGAAACCTCCCACAAACTCCTAGTAACTAAAGTTGGTTACTTGTTTTGAAGTAACTCTCCCAACACTGCTGTTGTGCCTTGAGTTTGATTACATAGTGTTGATTTATGTTGATTTAGTGCAGGTTTTTATTATCAAATGTTTAAAATGACTTTGTAGAGTTAATTTTTTAGATTTAAAATCATTTAGTGTTTTTAATCTCTATCTGTCTTACTGATATTGATATTTCCCTCTTGGCTGGATCAAAGTTTTACCAAAAATGTATTTTCTTGTTCTTTTTTTTCTATTTTGTTTTTATCCTTTGGATGAATCCTCGCCTGCAATGCTTTAAAAATGTAATAAAACATTTCATTACCTCGTATACTGTATATATTCATATAAAAGGGGATTTACACCGAATCTTATCAGTGCTAAATACTGGATAATATCCGACAATGTTAAATAATTCATGTAGTTTGGTGAATTTGTGCAAGTGTCTTTTACACCCTAAAACGTTGTTAATCTAGTTTAAGTATATTTTAGCCTGCCACGGTCAGCTTAAATCATATCGAACATAATTTTCTAACAACAAAATTGTGGCTAGTGAAAACGCTGAGTGGCTTGTAACTTTGGAAAACCACTAACCACAGAGAACAGTCAACAAAAAAGTTAATGTCAAGCCCTGGTTAGAGGTGTTTAGAACTTTGTTTTTCCTTAATCCAAGACTACATTTCCCTCTAAGTTCTGTAACTGTAAGCAGTGGTGTCAAAAGTACACACATTTGTTACTTAAGTATAGATACTGCATTTTTAAACCACTCTGGTAAAAGTTGAAGTATCAACTTGACCTTTTTACTCAAGTAAAAGTGAAAAAGTGTGTGTTCCAAAAACTACTTCAAGTATAAAAGTATAAAGTAACCTTTAAAAAAAAAAACAGCCAGATGCCACTATATGAATTGAAAGCTCAATTTTTTTTAACTATTTCGAAATTCTAAAAA
>NW_015151580.1:149752-151708 GCF_000732505.1 Cyprinodon variegatus | reverse complement strand
GATTAAGCGGGTCAGAGATTTGATGGATAGATTTTTTTCTTAATCTGCGATGGACTGGGAATCTGTCCAGATTCCACTGCACCAGCCCTAACGACATCACTATAGGGATAAGTGTGCATGTATGATAATTATTGGATAGATAAATGTGTCCTCAATGTAATGTACATTTGTCTCTAAACTACCAATTTAATTTACGTTTTATGACATTAGTTTGTTATAGGGTTTGAGGATAGATAAATACATCTTCATAATAATTCCTTATTGTTGTTTATTTTAGACTGTTACTAATGTTATTTTAACATCTGAAAATAAGATTGAATAAAGATTTAAAAATAAAATGGACATACCACGTGACAGACATACCATGTGACATAACACATTTTTTTGGCCATTTCTCTCGCCAGCGCCTATAGGCAAGAGTGGTCAGCATTTCCAATATGGCTGTGCTTGATGTGGGCTTGACATCAAGACCCGCCTTCCCGCAGGCTGCAGCAGGATGTAGTTGGTGAACGCTGTGCTGTGTAGATCGGCGTTTGATTTTCCGCTTAAGACAAAGCTTTGCAGTTTTTAAATTCACGCCGGCTATCACTGTTTGTTGTTGTGTGTGAATAACAAGAGACTACAACAAATAAATAAGCCGTACCTCGGACAAAATCTTTGGATTGAATGTTGTTCATAACACCCGTACTTTTGTAAATGAATCTGCCAAATAACCACAATTTTTTCCCACAAGAGGAATATTTAAACCTTTTTATACCATTAATAGAACAACAAGTAGCTCTATTGGTCCTATTTTAATCCGTTTTCCTCGTCAATAGTCGCAGTTGTACCAAGCGAGGCGCACTCCCGCGACTTGGGATGCATATCTCGGCAGTCATTCACTTTTCTGCATGACACAGGGCCGCGATTTGTATAGGAATAGAAAGTACAGATGCTTGTCTGAAAATATAATGAGTAGAAGTAAGAAGTAGGAAGAAAAATAACTAATGGAGTAAAGTATAGAACTGTGTACTTAAGTACAGTAACAAAGTATTATTACTTGACACCTCTGACTATAAGAGAATAATTTCCTTTCTCTTCTTCATCATCATCATCATCATCATTACTAATCCCAGAACACCTCTTGTTCTGTGTCTATCAACACTCAAGGAACATTTCCTCACATGTACACTCAGAATAGTCACTTTAAAGTTCCTCCATTTTTTATTGATTTGATGACCAGTCAGACCTGCTTGTGTGTGGCTACTGCCTAATAAACTAAAGATAATAAATTGTAAAGATCACATTAATCATAACAGACTGCCAATTTCTCTCTAGGATTACTAGAACATTTTTCATTTAGTATTGTGCAATGTAGAAGCAATTCAATTATTCTTATGCATAGGCAGGTGACCCACCTGATGTTCACTTGGGATTTTGGAGTCTATTGTTTTGTATGGGTTGTGTTTGTGAAAGATGAGTAGATCTCTGTTTTCAACCTGACTTGGAAGTGGCTCAGGATGATGGGTCCCCGGGTGCTTCAAACATCAATGATTGACTGATCCTGATTGATCTTCAGGTTGTTGTAATGCGAGTCAAAACACATTATAGATGAATTCCACACAAACAGATGTTCTCAAACCTTTATTTCTGTTAATTATAATAATTTTGTCATGATCCTCCCCATTTTTAACTCTGAGTTTTTAGTTTTTTGTTATCAGTTGTTCTGTTTTGTTTTTTGGTTTATTTTCCATTATATTCAAGCGTTCTTTAGTTACTCTCTGTTGCCCCCTTGTGCTTGTTTCCTTTTCCCTTGGATTCCTTCTTGTCAGTTCCACACACCTTTACCCTGTTCGAAAACCTAGGATGCGTCCTTAGAAGGCCAGATTCGAAGGATGATTACGCGGCGTAGCGCGGCGCCGAGGTCTGGTCGGATTCCAAGAGTCCTCGTTATGCAGCCTTAAAATGCGTCCTTCT
>NW_015151580.1:123790-147897 GCF_000732505.1 Cyprinodon variegatus | reverse complement strand
TGTTCGAATTAACAGCAAAAACACTTCCGGTCTCCTTATTTTCAAGGACTTCGAAGGATCCAGTCTAGGTCGTCCTTGGAGGATGCAGCCCAGGATTTCGAACAGAGCCCTTCTCCTTATTCAGCTCATTAGTCCATCCTTTGTTCTGTTCCCCTTATATACTCCACCTCTGTAGTCACTCAGTGCTGGTTCTGTGTTGTTGTTGATTGTTGTTTTCTCTTCTCTGTCTCCCCAAGTAAGTTTTATCTTGAAGGTTTTTGGCCCCTTATATTTAGTATTTCTTGCATTTTGGATGTCTGCTTCAGTTACCAATTAAATCAATCAGAACTCATCTTTGTTTCACTCGTCTCTGCATTTGAGTCCTCAATTAACCTGACCACCCACTGTTTACAAGTTATGAACACCTTACAAATACTGAAAAAACACAACATTTCATATTAGAAATTTAAGCAAGACTAATAAATATAATAATCTACGGCAAACATTGGTGCCAATTCTAAGAAACCTGATAAAATGGAGCCTAGACGGAAGTTCAACTGAAGAAACTCTTTGCTTTCCTACATCCACCTGCGACACAGCCAATCAGCTTTGAACCACACCTCCACGAAAGCCAATCAGCATCCAAAGTTAATCTTAAAAGGCCTTCGATACGCACTTGTCTGCTCCTGTGCACAGGCGGCGGAAGCTCTGTGTGACTTCATTCAGATGATACCGATTCAACCCACCTCCAGCCCCTCCTCCACCATCGTAACTTAAGCTTCATTAGAGCTCCATTCCTCCTGGACTCTTACTGCGTTCCCTGTCTTATCTTAACTGGTCCGGCAGAAGACCGCCATGTTGAGCCTGGTTCTGCCTGAGGTTTATTCCCAATCGGGAGTGTTTCCTCTCCACTGTCGCTCCATGTTTGCTCATCATGGACAGGTTCTCTCAACCTGTGTTATCCAACTGGACTGCCATCTTCCAGGTCCTTGAGTGAAGCTCTAGTATCAGCTCACGCAATCCACTGGATCTCCCCATAAAGCTTAGTATACCGTCTCGCTAACCAGCAGTCTACAGACTGACCAACTTCATCTATCTCCACTCCAGCATCAGTTTCAGGCCTGGGGGGAACAGCCCTATTCTTTGCTCCTGTTCATGCATATCTATTAAAAGTAAGCGCTTTGTTTCCTCCCGAGGTCTGAGAGCCAAGGACAAAGTAATTGTATCCATAAATGCCTCCTAATTGTCTATTCTCTTCTTGTGAGTTTTTAAGATTGAAATGTTGTTATTCAATGATGACAAGTCTCATCAAAACCCATACTCAAATTTAAAGACTATGACCCTAAATTTCAGTGGGAGATTAGTCATCAACACAAATAAGAATAACTGGTATAGTTTCTAAACTTAAAATGTGGTTATTTAATGGTGGAGGTTAAACCACAAATCTTTGGTTGTGGTTTGCTGCTCTGACGTGTTGATCTGCAGATTTTTGCTTAGGCTTCTGGGATCAGTTCTCACTGTGGGAGGCCTTCCAGCAGACACAGAAATAGGTGCCTTCATGTTTCACTTTAACTTCTTTGATCACCAAATTAAAGCCATACTCTTCTTTCATAGATGTATAATCAAAAAAGTTAGGATGACCAAAACTATTATAAACATTTCCATCAGTCAAATTCATATGCAAAACACCTAGAAATGTATCTTTCTCTGTCTTTTTGTACCAGTAAACCTGCTTCTTTCCACAGTTGTCTGTTCCTGAGCACTTCAAAGAGACCGTAGTTTTAGCTTTAGCAACAACCGATAACCTATCTTGGACCAGCTCTGTTGCCATGGCTACCAGCCCTGTAAAGACAGAGAGGCAGATGGTGGTTAATGGAATAACATTTGTTCCAGGTGAATTTTGTTGGTTGCTGATTGGCTGGAAACACTCACCTGAACACAGGCAGCACAGAGCAGCAGCTGGGAGGAAAAGCATTCTGTTCAGTGGTGTTTCCTCTGGTTAACCCGGAGAGAAGTGGCGCTCTGATGCAGCCGAGACCAAAAAAAGACAAGCTGCTAGATCAGACGAGGGTCACGTGTTTTTTTTTTTTTTAAGAGGCCCATAAAAACTCCCACAATCCCCTAGTAACTAAAGCTGGTTACTTTTTTTTAAAGTAACTCGCCCAACACTGCTGGTGTGCCTTGAGTTTGATAACATAGTGCTGATTTATGTCAGTTATCAACAAACTTGATTACTGTACTTAAGTAATATTTAAGTATCTTTACTTGATTAATGTTTTGGGAGGCTTTCCCTCCACTACATTTCAAAGTCAAATATTGTGCTTTCTACTTCACTCCATTTCGAGGAAGCTGCTAGTGACTTGATATTTGTAAAATGCAATTTCAAAATGGTAGATAGCAGCCTTTAGGACTGAATTTGAACACCACTCTTTAAGACATTTAATGATGGTCCAAAATCTGAGAAACTCAGGGCAGATATTATTTGTAGTATATACATTTTATTAAGGTTTTATTTGTTGTCACAGTTGTTCAGTAGGAGGAGTTCTCAAATTAGAGTTGTAGTTTCTTTTTAGTAATAGATTCAACTTTAAACCTCTATTCCATGGTGAAAGAGTTAGGAGAATAAAGACCCTCCTGTTTTCTCTTTGGTTAGTTTTTAAATATGAAATTATAATCCAAATAGGGCTCCTTATTTTTTGTGGCATTTCTATGCTGAAGTTTTTAACAGGTGGTGTAGCAGTTGTAGCAGTTTCTGAAAGTTACAATCTTCTCTAAAATTACTCTCATAATTATACAAAAAATGTACTGATATTAGAAAATTTTTAAACGTATTTCTGAATACTTAAGTACTTCTAAATGCATGAACTTTTGAATACTTTTGAAGTATTTTCAAAAGTGAGTACTTCAATACTTTAACTTGACCAGATGTCAATACTTAAACTTTTACTTGTAGATGAGTAAGATTTGTCTATGAGTATAGATACTTTCACTCAAGTTCTATAGTTGAATACTTCATCCACCACTGGCTATAAGTTTGAATAACAATAAATAGATTAGTTTCCATAATGTGTAAAAACTTTAAACTTTCCTCCAAGTCACCCACTAAAGCATAAAATACAGACAAGGAAACGAGATGTAAAATACCACAACTGTGAAAGGAAAGCAACCCGTATCTTTAATGCACTCCTGAAACTTTGAAGCATTTCCCACAATAAAAGTTCAGTGAAATCTGTTTACATACAGTTTGTGAATAAAATCTTCCTGGAGGAGTTATACTACACCGTACTTACTTCTAAATACTATAATCTTTAAGTAACACTGCTTTTACTTTTGTACAATTTCTGTCTACTCTATATCCACTTAGTTATTACACTGAATTAGGAAAACATGTTTTATTCTATTGTTGACATGAATTGGAACTGTTTGTCTTATAAAGTGCCTTTAAATGTAGTTTATTACTAAATGATGCAATGGAAAATAATCCAATTGAGATATTGTAATTCTAATTTACAGACTGAAACAATCAACTGAAGGCTTGACTATCTTTCATGGTGGCCCTTTAATGCCAGGACAGGTAATTCAATTATTGACATTACTATTCTGCATGGGGATCCATTTGCATCTTATTAATTTTTATTATTTATGCCTGGAAAATGATTTTCAGACATGCTAAAAAAAAGAAACAGAACACAAAACACATGTTACATTAAAAATGTGGAAGTAGAACAGTACAAGAAAGTTCAAACTGCTGCTGTCGTTTTACTGATTTATTTACTTTTAGGCATGCAAATTGATAAATTATTATAATAAGTCTATATTTATATATATATTTATTTATATTATTATATTATATTTTCTTTCAGAAAAATGTTAATGTTGGAATTCAAAAAGGATATAACAGAAAATCAGTGGCAGTTCTAGATGAAGTTTATCAGGGGGGCCAGGGGACACAGAACAAGAATAATAATTATGGAAATCTGGTTTTATCTTAATATGGCTCAAGTTTTATTGTGACTAAATTTTTTAAAAATAAATTGTAAATATGAAAGAACAAACTGGTACAAGTCAAATCATCAGTTACATGTTGCAAAAATTGTCCATCTAATCAGGGTCTCATATCGAGATAGATACACTAAGCAAGATAAGATTGCTTTTGAGAGGAATCTACTTAAACTAAGTGCAATAGCCTGCCATGCCAGTGAGGCAAATGCTCTTTGCAAGACTTCTTGAAGTCATGATAGTCTCATAACAAAAACATATATGAATCCCAAAACAAGATCTAAGATTTGAGTGCAGTCAATTGTGTCAATGGATATAATCATATGACTTATTTTGTTTGACACAGCAAAAAGTAATCTAAAATGTAAAAACTTCTTAAAATGAGCAGGTAATTAATATTATTGGCAACATTTTTTTTATTTTTCCCGCAAAATAAGATAATTAACAGTGGTGTCAAAGGTACACACATATGTTGATTAATTAAGTAGAAGTATACAGTAGAAGCAGTTTAAAAACACACTAGCAGCTGATTGAAGTATTAACTTGACCTCTTTACTCAGGTAAAAGTGAAAAAGTATGTGCTCCAAAACTACTTAAAGTATAAAAGTATAAAGTAACCTTTAACAAAAACAGCCAGATGCCACTTTATGAATAGAAAGCTCAATTTTTCCGACTATTTCGAAAAATTATTTGAGATAGGGCAAGGATGAGGGAGGTCTTGTACGTCACCGTCTCAATCTCCTGATACGCGACCTTTCAAACATTAAAACATCTTTTTCTGAGCATAGTCAATTCACGTTTGTAGTTTGAAGAACATTGATTTGCTTCTGATGATTTCCTTTAACTAACCAATGAGTGTTTGTGTTTTATGACTCATCCAATTACACTAGTTTTCACTAGATGTGGCTGTCGCCAATGATCTGCATTGGATGGCGCAGATCACATGAAATAAACATTTATAAACATTAAACTGAAGCCAAGAGTAACGAGTAACGTTTGTTTTAAAAATGTAAGGAATAGAAAGTACAGATACTTGTGTGAAAATAGTAGAAGTCAGAAGTAGGAAGTAGGAAGAAAAATAAGTAATGGAGTAAAGTATAGACACCTAAAAAGTGTACTTAAGTACAAAGTATTTCTACTTTGTTACTTGACACCTCTGATAATTACATATAAACTACTTGAAATAAGATGGGCTTTTTTTTTTTTTTTTTTACTGAAATCATCTTATTACATTAGTTAATTACCTTACCTACCTTCTCAACCTGAAGCAAAATAACACCCTTTTCAAGAAAATTGACTTGAGTCAATTTTTTGTTGGGTAAGTTTTCAGTTCAGTCCTCCAGGGCCTAGAACCCTCCTATGCAGACAATAAAACTATATAAAATCGCAAGTGGTGTTGGACGCCGCAAATAGCAATGCAGGCACATCTATGGTGATCAGATTTGGGTTTCGGAGGACACTTTTTTGGGGGGTGGGGGCTGCTGGGCCGCTGACTGGACCGGACTGGGGGACGGAGCGACCGAACTCGACCTGGTGTCCTTATGCTTCCCCCCACCTGCCTTCTTGGGCTGTAAACCACTGGGCTGGTCTGTATGTCAATTTCGGGGCATGAGAAAAGTACAGCCCAGAACCAAATAAGGCAACATCCCCGAATTTATGTCAATTCGGGACTTTGTTTGAATTCGTCCGTTTTAGTTTAGAATTTAGAGATTTGCAGAGAAAGGAGGTGATGGGGTTTGAACTTCTCTGTACGTCCATTTCACCCACTGAACTATGGTTATTCATCTATGACAATGTAAACTCGGTTTTGCATTCAATGACCCTTTAATTAAAACACTCTGTGCCTTAAACATGTTCTGACCTTTGACACTGACTGCTGCCACCGTGACTAACATTAATAATGTACTTCTTATAAACTCTGGAGCTAAAATATAATGGAGTAAAGCTGACCCCTGCTGGCCAATTGGAAGCAGTAATGAATCATGTTAGTTAAATGGAATACAAATCTGTTTCATGTTTGTCATTATTGCATTTATATAAGTGATGAAAAACTAAAGTTTAATAAAAATCAATAAAATATTTTATAGGATAGTGACTACATTAAATGTGATACTTTATCATTTCTGAGAACCGAATAGTTTCAGGTTTCTGCTGAATCACCTTCAGGATTACAGCAGAGAGCAGAGGTCTCCTCAACGTCATTGTTACGTCAGATGTTAAAGCGCTGTTTACAAATAGAACTTCCGGAAATATTAAATCCCAAAAGACTCCCCCAACCCCAACCCCCCGGATCTGTTTAACGTTTTTCTTTTTTCTTTACTTTTGTCCAATTAAAAGCAAAGAAGAAAATGTTTTAAAGGTGTGGATAAAAACATGATTTCAGTTAGTAAAATTTCCTGACTTTTAAAATATGATCAAAATAACTTAATCTTGCAGGATAAGATGTAATCCAAATATAAATCCAAATATTTTTGTGTGAGTTTTAGTGCTGTCTAAATTAAATTATCGCCACACAAACAATAACATTCAAAGATATTAAAAGGAAGTTCAGCAGAATAACGATAAAGCTAACCAAGAAACTGTTATTTTCTATAATAAACTTTGAGAGAGGTAAAAAATACACATGACAGCTACAGTAGCTAGTGTAAATATGTCGCATTTCTAAAAAGTGGTAATAATATTGTTTTTAAGGGTAAATTGCAAGTAGTCTGCCTAAATCCACTTCCTTATACAACCAAACGACAACAGACCTCGGTGCATTCTGGGAAATTGTTTCAACCCAAAAAACTATTTGGAAATGTTTACTGTGTATTCTGATTATATTTTAATTAAAGGTGTAATTGTCTTGCTTCATTCAATATTGTACTGTTTCAAAACAAAATTGGTTTATTAAAAGATAAAACGGCTGTTTGAATTTCGGTGAGTGTTGTTCATTAGGACTACAAGTCCCAGAATCTCTACGTGCTTACGTATGAACGTTTAGCAACGGCCAGTTGCTAAAGGAAAGCCAACCGCTTCCGTGTTGTTCTTGTGTTATTCTGGCAAAACAGTTCTTATAGCGGCCGGAGCTGATCTGACAGCCTACCGTAGGGCCTTTTATCATGGTTATGTGAAGCTTGGAGATATTTTTAGCTCATTTTTTCCAAAATGTCGTTGCTGCAGGGCTCCAAGAAGAAAGACAAGCGCATTCTGTGCGGTACCTGCCCGGATCCAAAATGCCAGGCGCGGCTCTTCTTCCCCGCTCATGGCTCCATCAGCATCGAGTGTACGGAATGCGGCCAGCGGCACGATCAGAGCGGCCTGCTGAACGTGGAGGAGGTCACCGACCCGGACGTGGTGCTCCACAACCTGCTCAGAAACGCCCTGCTCGGCGTCACCGGGGCCCCGAAGAAGGGAACCGAGCTGGTGAAGGTGATGGGGCTTTCCAACTACCACTGCAAGCTGCTGTCCCCGGTGCTGACCCGCTACGGCATGGACAAACAGACCGGTAAGGCCAAACTGCTGAATGACATGAACCAAGGGGAGATCTTTGACTGCTCTCTGCTGGGGGACCGTGCCTTCCTGATAGAGCCGGACCATGTAGGCACCATGGGTTATGGCAAAGACCGCTCAGGGAGCCTGATCTACCTCCATGACACCCTGGAGGAGATCAAGAAGGCCAATGGAAACAGAGAGTGTCTTATTCCGGTTCACGTGGACGGAGATGGACACTGTCTGGTCCACGCCGTTTCCAGAGCACTGGTGGGAAGGGAGCTTTTCTGGCATGCGCTGAGAGAAAACCTTAAGCAGAACTTCAAGCAGAACCTGGACCGCTACAAGAACCTTTTCCAGGACTTCATCGATGCTGCAGAGTGGGAGGACATCATCAACGAGTGCGACCCCCTGTTCATCCCTCCTGAAGGAGTCCCCCTGGGACTGCGAAACATCCACATATTTGGCCTGGCCAACGTCCTCCACCGGCCGATCGTCCTGCTGGATTCCATGAGCGGGATGAGGAGCTCTGGAGACTATTCAGCCACCTTCTTACCTGGGCTTGTACCCGAGGAGCAGTGCAAAGGGAAAGACGGGAAGCTAAACAAACCCATCTGCATCGCCTGGAGCAGCTCAGGCAGAAACCACTATGTTCCTCTGGTGGGAATCAAGAACACCGTCCTCCCCAAGCTGCCACCTCGCATGCTGCCCAAAGCCTGGGGCGTCCCTCAGGAGCTCATCAGGAAGTACATCAAGCTGGAGCCGGACGGGAGCTGTGTGATCGGGGGCGACCGCAGCCTGCAGGATAAATACCTGATGAGGCTGGTGAACGCCATGGAGGAGGTGTTCATGGAGAAGCACAGCATCCACCCTTCATTAGTTGCTGACGTACACCAGTACGTATACAGGCGCACTGGAGTGATCGGCGTCCAACCCGAGGAGGTGACGGAAGCGGCCAAGAAATCTGTGATGGAGAACCGTCTGCACCGCTGTCTGATCTGTGGCGCTCTCTCTGAGCTCCACGTCCCGTCTGAGTGGCTGCTTCCTGGAGGGAAGCTCTACAACTTGGCTAAATCCACACATGGACAGCTGCGGCCGGACAAGAACTACAGCTTCCCCCTCAGCAACGTGGTCTGCTCCTACGACCCCCAGAGGGACGTCCTGGTCCCCGACTACAAACTGAGTTCCCTGAACACTTGCAACTGGTGTCACGGGACATCGGTGCGGCACATCCGCGGCAATGGGTCGGTGGTATACCTGGACGGGGACAGAACCAACACCCGGTCCCAGGGTGGGAAGTGTGGCTGTGGCTTTAAGCATTACTGGGAGGGGAAGGAATACGACAACCTGCCTGAAGCGTTCCCCATCACTTTGGAGTGGGGGGGTCGGGTGGTGCGTGAGACGGTGTACTGGTTCCAGTATGAGATGGACCCGACACTAAACAGTAACGTCTACGACGTCGCCATGAAGCTGGTCACCAAGCACTTTCCGGGAGAGTTCGGCAGCGAGATCCTAGTGCAGAAGGTGGTCAACACCATCCTGCACCACACGGCCAAGAAGAACCCTGACGAGTACAACCCGGTTTCTATCGACGGGGCCCACGCCCAGCGTCTTGACGACGTGGAGACTCAGCCTGCGGCGGACCCGCAGCTGCCCACAAAGATCATCCTGACTGGTCAGAAAGCCAAGACGCTCCACAAGGAGGAGCTAACAATGAGCCGGGCAGAGCGCAACATCCAGCAGAGCATCAGTGAGCAGGCCTTCGTCACTCAGAAGAGACGGACTGACAAACTGAAAAACGAGCAGAAAGGACAAGGCCGGTCAACTTCCCCCGGCGGCTCTCCAGAAACTTCCTCCTCCTCAGCTCCCGCCACCCCCACTAAAACCTCCTCCCCTTCCTCCTCCTCCAACAAGGAGAAGAAGATCCGAGTGACCACCAGCGACGGCAGGCAGGCTATGCTCACCCTGCCGGCCCACACCACCTTCTCAGACCTGCAGAGGAGCATCTCCAACCAGCTGGACGTTCCGCCAGTGCAGCAGTGCATTCGCTATGGTTTTCCCCCTAAAGAGCTGCTTCCACCAAAGGATGGCGATGAGAATGAGCCAGTGTCCCTGCAGCATGGGGACCGGGTCACGGTGGAAATACTGAGGGCCCCCGACGACAGGGGCCAGGGGGCCTCCATAACCAGGGCGTCCAGCTCACACTCCGGCCTGCACTCGGTGAAAACCAATGACGCTGTGACGTCCAGCAGGATGAGCAACCGGGAAATCCAGGAGAGCATAGACCTGGAGATGTCCTCCCTCTGTCTCCTAGCAACCTTGATGGGTAAGTTTAGAAATGTGACACGTTGGTTGCTTTAAACTGAAATATCCTTCATCCGATTGGATGTTTCACCGTGTCACAGAATCTTAGCTGGTTGGGATTTTAACATTGCAACCTTCATTTTTAGCCAAAGATTATATTCTTTCTTAAATCATCTCATCAAAAAGCAAAGCCTTGCTTTAATACTGGCCTATATGAAGTGTGACTTTTTAAAAAATGTTTACTGAAATGACGTAGGCCATTATTTTAGGAGCGTGAGAATATTCTACTTCCTGCAAGACAGAAATAGTTTTGGTTTATAGCTGCGGTTGGCAAACTTTTAAGATCATTTATAGAAATCATCATACAGCTTCAATAAAGGGAGCTGTATGAGGTAGGTACAAATACATTGCTCAATTTTAGTGGAAATTTACTTTCCTAAACAGTTTTTAAGACTGATTTATAAGATTTTTTATTTTATAAGGTAGAAGGATACAAGAAGTCTGGAAAACTACAGAAGTAAAGAAAGGAAAGGAAAAATGTCCTCAATCCTGATAGATCATTCATAGAAGAAGAAATGTTCAGCCAGCTGATCGGCAGTGTGAAGTGAGGGAGAGGGGGGCTGTAGTACACATCTGAAAATGATCAATATTATTGTTATTGTATTATTATTCCGTCTCACATCTAAAAGTTTTTATTATTATAATTATAGTAATAATTATTATTCTGTCACATCTAAAAAAAAAGTGTTATTATTAAGCCCGTTTAGACCTGGTCGAAGTCCTAAAACCGGCCTAAATGTTGGGGTTTATGTTATATTTCTACTCTGTTTCTCAGATGTTAACCTTTTATCAAATTAACACTAAAATATCAGAAATTCAGTCTTTTCTGGTTGCAGACTCTTCCTCTTTACGCCTGTTTCTCTCCATCGTTCAGTCATGCCACATGTAACAGTAGATGATGAACTTAAGCTGCAGTGTTCATCCTTTGAGATCAGCTGCGTACTTTGCTCTGTAGTACAGATGTGCAGCTACACACACACACACACACACACACACACACACACACACACACACACACACACACACACACACACACACACACACTGGCTTCTGCTTGGTTGCCCCCTGCACACAGGTTTCCATCAAACTAGCAGCTGACTTAGCTGTCAGACTCCCAATCCACTGAATGGAACCAGAAGCACCACATGGTTTGGTGAATGTGCTGACTCAGCCATCTTGTCCCCTCCCTCTGTTACCTGCCCAAAAGGTCCAAGGGCACCGGGGCTGTCCGATTAAAAACAGGACAGTTGATTTTCAGGAAGGTTATAATCTCTGAGCTCTGTGCAGCGCCTGATGCTGCACTTCCTGTCAATAATCCTTCTGCCTCTGTCTGACGAGGGAACGCCTTAAAACTGCTGATTGTCGGCACATCCACTAAACCTCAGCTATTACACCTCCAATGTAATCGTTACCCAGTTCAAGTCCAGACCGGGAGGTTAAAAAGGTCCTGCTGATTGTCCTGACTCTGCTCACACCTGCAACAAATGAGTAAAACATGGCTGGATCACATCTGCTCCTCTGATTAGTTAAATGTTTTAGATAAATTAGTCAATACTCATTTGGTACATGGTACAAACATCTGCCATGCTGGAATTCCAAAAACTAGATTTCAGCTGATTAAGTCAGTTGTTTGGCATCTTAATATTCCAGAGGACTGGTTGATTCGAAAGGAAACAAAATGTTCATAAGTTCACATTTAGTCAGACTTTTTGAAGAAGCGTTTCTGCAGAAGATTCCCTCTCCCAGCTCAAATGTCCTTCACATAGCCTACATATAAATGACCGGATGTTTGTCAAAAGAAGCAGCATCAGGACAGCAGCTTTAAACCAGCCCAGGCACTCAGCTGCTGAAATCAACTGAATTAAATACAATTAGTCATGAACTTGATTTGTTTGGTTTTGGCTTTAATTGTCACATTTATATTCATAATTCCAAATTTACAAAAAAAACCCCATCTTCTTAAGGCACTAATTGAATGTATAGATTCAATCCATTTCTACTTTCATGATATCCAATTAATTTTATACAAATCATACTTTCAGATTCAGAAACAATTCAGGTTGTTGAATAATAATTATAAGGAACATATATATAGATAAAATTGCATATATTTGAATAGTAGAGATGGGCAATAAATCAATATCTATAGAAAAAATTTAAAATAATGTCCAGAACTCTGATCCAGAACCACATTGCATTCTGGGGCATGTAGGCAGGGGAAAGTGTCCCCTGCATGCTGTCTGATTTCTAGAGGTTAAATGTTTAAACATGATTATACGGTAGCTTAAACCCAGGGTTTTTCCCCTGGCACTTATTCAATTCCATTATCTTTATTAATATAGTACCAATTTACTACACATGTCATCTCAAGACACTTTACAGTTCACCAGATCATCCAGTCAAATTGATTTAAAGTTTTTAGTCACGCAACATACCCTGGAAATCTTAAGCTGCAGTAACACGTTTTGCTATCTTGGGACGAACATTCTTTAAAGTGAGAAAAAGTTTGTCGAGCTTTTTCAAGTTTTTGACGTAAACATGCATCTTTATGCACTCATACAGAGGGTTCTGCTCTGTCATGTGACATTTCAAGGATTTGCTATTCCATTCAATTCAATTCGGTTTATTTATATAGGGCCATAACTATAGAGATAGCTCAACACTTCTCATAAATAGATAAACAAAACCCTTATCAAAAATTTTTGATATCGACTGCTTATACATTTTCATACCCTAATGCATATTTTAGCCATATTTCACAGCCCCAATTTATAGCGTTTTGTAAAAATGAAAGGAAGATTTAAAACCATGTAAAAATAGGCTAATCATCAAAAGTGCAGTACTGGTACACTGTAAATGAAATGGGATGCATGGAAAAAAACTGAATTAAATTTGGGATCAGGTGTTCACACCCCCATCAGATTAGGATTTAACGTTATTTTCCTTTTAAATAACAAATGTATTTCTCTGAATGATTCTAGGAAAATATTTCTAGTAAAATTTAAAGATGGCTTTAAATCTTAGTTCTGCCTGGGATGTGAATACTTATGGCTGAACTGTACGGCGACACAAAATGGTCCAATTTCACCCCGTTAGATTTAGTCATATAAACTTCACATAATTCCCGCTGTTCACCGTACAGTAAAGCCTTTTTGAAATAAATGGTCACGTGTGGCTTCAAGGTTCTGCTTGAACTCACTTTTTTCTAAGCAGGCTGTGTTCTCAGACTCACAGAGGTTTATCCAGACTTCACTGGCTGTGCAGCAGGTATTAGTCCTCAGCAAGCAAGTCGGGAGGGGTCCCAGTCATTCAGCTTGAAGAAACCTCCAATAGAAACAGAACCAGGCTCAGTTTGAGCTTCAATTAAAATAATCCTAGTTAAAGTGTCCCCAGAAGACGTGTCTGAACGTTTGGGTTGGGTTTCAGGTCTCAGTGTGTCTTTAAGCTCCACGCTAACTGTTGAACTCTTCCTTCTTCCAGGTGAGGACGTTTGGTCGTATGCAAAGAAGCTCCCACACCTATTCCAGCAGGGCGGCGTCTTCTACAATATTGTCAAGAAAGACATGGGTAAGTTCGTTTTCTGCTTGAATTTGTTTGAATTCTGCTTCAGTTGTTTTGCTTCAGATGTTGCCGAACCCCCCAAAATGAAAACCTGTTTGTTCATTTTACTTGACGAATGTTTTAGTCTGATTCTGGTGAAGATTTTCAGTCCTCCAGGTCATAGTCAATTCACTGGACTTTGTTTCCAAGTTTGAAGATGTTTCTCTTCCTATCCAGGAAGCTTTTTCAATTCAAAGTTTCAGAAATAGCATTGAGTTTGAGGCTTTATAGAGTGGACCAATAAAAAGCTTTGTTTTGGCTTAGAAAACAGGCAAATTGAACCAGACGAATGAGCCCACCTGTATGTCTCTGAAAGGGGGTAATTAAAAAGGTTTTAGTCAGATCTATCAGGGGGCTTTAAACAAATAAGATGAAAAAAGGGTTCAAGCATTAGAACCAAGTTCTTATACTGAGCATGCTCACAGCCTCCATCTGTCATTATGAGAGGGGATGTGTTATGTTGATGCTTTTGATGAAAATGTTCAAACGTTTGTATTAAGTTAAGCAAGTGGAAAATATTGCAAACAAGAAACTTTGTCAACAGGAAGTTTGTCACATTCACACAGCAACGATCTTGGAAGGAGAAAACCTGCTTTAGTGGGAGGGGGAGTCAAAAACAAGTTTTCAGAGTTGAATTGAAGCCTTACACCAGATCATTTTGGGGGACTCTTTAAGTGTACTCTTTATGAGAGCTGAATTTATAAACAAGCACAGCCATCAGTTAAGAGCAAGAAAGCAAGGACAGCAAGTGAGCTCCAGAACGATCTAGATGTTATATGCAAAATAAGAGAACCATGAATGCCATTGCTTCATTTTAAGGCTTGGTTACATTCATGGAGGATTCTGTTGTTGTGATGACTGTAAAGTTAGCATAGACGATCTAAACATCTAAGATTTGGCATAAGAAAACAGCCCTGAAGGACCTTTAGAGCAGAACCGTAAAGTCATATTAGATGTTAGAAACTGCTTTGAATTCTTAAGTGCATTAAAAATTAAACATTTAATCCGTTATATGAATAAAATAAAATAAAAAAATAATAATTTTGAAAAATGATTATGGTCTCTGTTGCTCCTGAGCAGTTTGGATGTGCGTCTGTTTCAGGGTTGATGGACGGGAAGCACTGCACGTTGCCTCACCTGACGGGGAAAACATTTGTTTTTAACGCCGCAGAGGAGCGTCTGGAGCTCTGCGTGGATGCCGCTGGTCACTTTCCTGTCGGCCCCGATGTGGAGGAGCTCGTGAGGGAGGCCGTGGCGCAGCTGCGCTCTGAGGCGGTCTCTAGAGGCAGCAGAGAGGGGAGTCCGTCCCACAGTATCCTGCGGCTGGGGAGCGGAGGAGTCGTACGGAAGAAGGAACAGCTTCAGAGCGTCACCGCCTTCCAGGGTAAAGGTCACTCTCTGGGGAGCGCCGGGGGCTCCTCCCCTCCAGAGCATCGGCCAATCACACGGCAGCACAGTAGTGGCGTAGACCTGAGTGCCAGTGTTTCCAGAGGACCCCCGGACCTGTCGGACATTCCTGAGGACGCCACCAGAGAGCTGGTGCGCATGGCCCCTGGCTTCGTCACCACCAAGGACGGCCGCGCCCTTGACCCCAGCCTGATGGAGCAGCAGCGCCGGAAGCTGCAGGAAATGGTCTCCTCAATCCAGGCCTCAATGGAGCGGCATCTGAAGGAGCAGCAAAGTGCCGCTGTGGGCGGAGCCAGTCAGGAGCAAACTGGTGGGACCAACAGTGGCGCTGGTCAGCTGCCCTCCACTGCGGCTCACCAACCCACCGCTGCAGCGGGCAAACTGGAAGACAAGGTGGAGGAACCAGAGGAGATGGAGAGCCAGGACGCTGGACAGAGCACTTCCAGCGAACCCATGGACCACTCCTGATTGGCCCTGAGCTGCAGCACCGCTTCCACCCCGCCTGACCGCCATCTGTGGGTCTTAGTGCCTCAGGTCGGACCCCAAAGCTTAGGTCTTCATACCGTTGCATTGTCTTTACTGCATGACTGAAGAGCGAGCTGAGCACCCTGCTGCCGGAGCAACAGTGGAGGCAGTGATATATCGGGACGATCCCTCTGCGATACATCGTGATTCTGTCGCAGCCCTAATTGTATGTTCCCTCTGGTGACGTTCATCTCAGATGCAGGAAATAAATCCATAATTAAAAGGGATTTATTTGCTCCTTCAGCGAGAGTTTTCCCCTTCAGTTGATGATGTATCGTAGAAGACAGGCTTGCAGTATATCCAAGTCCGGCGGCAGGATTGTATCTTCAGCCTTCTTAGCCTCACGTGCAGACTCCGAATCTTCCTGCTTTAAACGTGCACAGATAATAGAGGAGAGAGATAGGTCAGATCATAGAGCAGGTCACTTCCTGTTTATACAGGAAGGATTAATCTCTGCAGACCTGCACCAAATGTATGCCCTGCATATTCGCTTCCATTCATGTTCATTATCTGACAAATGCACCTGCCTCTATACACATCTACAGCCTTCACTGAAATTTTCTCCCCACCCCACCATCTGTCTGGAAAATTAATACTTGGTCTGTTTTAATCATTTACGGAGTTGTGTTTCTGCCATGTAAAACCATCAAGCTGTGCCGCCTACAGGCAGGACGCAGTAACTACAGAGGTTTAGTGAGCTCGGACCTCAAAGTGAGCTTTAGATTTCTGCTGAACCTGACATCAGCTCTGAGCAGACAGTCAGAGATGCAGGCGAGTGACTAATTATAGTAAACCAGGAAATTGAAGTCTGATCCAGAATGTTTCTGTAAAACTGCTCCACATTTGATTTATCTGTGCTGCAGTTAGCAATACAAAGCGATAACAATATGGTTCTCTACATTTTTATGCTCTCAAACACTAAAGGCACATGTTCACATACAGATATTATACAGTGCCACATATTTTATATCAGAAAAATAAATCGATAAAAGAAGAAGCCATATTGGATACTGACTGTCAGGGTAATCTGTCAAGCTCTGACTTTTCAAAGTGAAATTCTATTATTTAGTGACATTGTTGTAATTTTCCTCCCTAGAAACTTGAAAAATCCAACTTTTCTTAGCACTAACACTCAGTTCTGACTTGAGGTTTGCACTATGCTTAACAGAAAGTTTTGGGCCAACAAAACTAAATCTTAAAAGGAAATGTTTCTGTGTGGAGAAGCAGACTTTATTCCATCCACATTTCCACGTTTTTTTCCGCGGTGAACTGAGAGTGATGAACGTTATCAGTCTTAAACTATAAGTTAAGAGGTGGATCCACGTCTGAGCATGCCTGCAGGATGCAGAGGATGTTTTTTATGCCTTTCCTTTAATTCATCACTTGTCTGTTGAATGTTTTATAAAACTAAAACATCCTAACAGTGAGTTACCAAAGATTGCAGTGAGTAACATTTTCTGAACGGCCTCAAACAGACGAGGTGGGCTCAGTTTGTCTGATGAAGGTGATGCGGATCAGGAAGCAGACTGTAGTTCTTAGGACAGTGATGGCACCTCTTGACCTGAAGATGTGTCTGTTTACACTAATATGAAGCTGCAGCTTGCAACCTGACAGTTTTTTTTCTAAATTCCTAAAAGCCCATAAAACAGATTTTAGTATTTTGTAATTAATCCTTTACATCTAAAATGACTCTATTGTTTGAGGGCCACACCCCCAGTTGCCAAAATAAGAAATCTGCCAAACAGAAATTTGTTTACCATTTAAGATGAGGGGCAGCTAAGCTCTGGGAAAATAAATACCCCCCCCTTGTGGATAAAATACCTAAATGCAACTTTTTATTACTGGAAGATATTTTATAAATTAAATTTATGTCAAATGAATTAAATCTTAGGTACAAGCAAGATGTTAAATAGACGCTTCTTAATAGGACATGATTTTTGGTTACTTTTGTGGATTTTTGTAAAAGTTTTATAGTTTTTTTGCTTTGTCTCATTTTTAAGACTCTTGTTAAATATGAACATAAGTTTGTTTTCTGGGCTCTTAAAGCTGCTGCTGCAGGTCGTGAGTAGAGCTGCATCTCACATCCTATCTTGACATTCATGTAAAGTTCTGCTTCACTTCCAGTTTAAACAGCAGCCAAAGAAAGAAATTAGATTAAAGCTTTTCAGATTTATGCTATAATTTACCATCATTTTAACCTAATTACCAAAAAAAAAAAAAAAAAATACAAAGCTGAATTTTACTGTCAGATTAATGGGTAAACCAATCAGTATGTTGCATGGAGGGACATTAACAAAATGTCAGTGATATTTTTGGGAACCTTTAATCTGTTTTGTTTTCTATGTGAAACTGAGTTTTTGTTCTCACATTTAATGGTTCAGATCACAGTGTTTTGGTCTGAACATCTTGGTCACTTTAAGAACTGGTTTGGTAACAGAGTCGAACAAGCCAGAACCGAACAGAATAAACCTTTTCTCAGGCGCAACCTGAGCTCTGGGTTTTCAACCTGCTGGAGCTGCTTTAGCATCAGAACACCTTAAGGTCCAAAGGATCGCAGCTGGAAGAGCTCCTAGAATCTGTCTCATAGAGAAAACTATCAATTTCAGTGAAATCTCACAAATTTTCTTCTCGTTTCTGCTTTACAGAAACTCATAAAATGCCTAAAGTTCAGTATAGTTTTTGTTTGTTAAGCACAGAGTGATTTTGAGCTCTTCAGCCCTTATAAATATTCAGCAGACTTTTTTCACATTGATTTTACTGCTTACATAAAACTAGAATGCATCTTATTTTCATCAAGCTGGTATAACATTGTGTTCCTGTTTTATTTGCCATGTTTTCCTCCATATTTTAACCTCTCCGATGCTCAGGTTTGATTTGTGTGGATGTTGATTTTATTTTTTTGTATGTTTTCTTTACCCACAAGAAAACTCCAGCATAAAAAAATGTTATAACACTATGATTGTTCACCTGTAAATGAGAAACAATGGAAGTTTCAAATTCCCTCTTTAACAGGGAACATTAGTCTTTAGCTGCCAATGAACAGCATCTTCCATGTCTCCCATCTTCAGACAAAAAATCAGTGGGTTTAGGTAAAGATCGGTTGGTTAAGCTAGCTTTGGAGCACAGTGGTGCACTTCTTCCAGGTTTGGAAATCAGATGTAAAATTTTATTCTTTGAGCTTTGGGCTTATGGTAGGGAATTTGAGAACAGGCTTCACCATTCAGCTCACTGCTCTCCTGTTTGAAGTGAAGAAATGTAAAACTTGGCATTTGGCAACTTTGATGTTAAAGAGGGAAGGTCGGTGCAGCATGAGCTGAATCCAGTGCAGGAAATGACTCTGGATCAGAACTGTTCGCTGTAACCGACTCATGGCTCCTCTTGTGACTGCTGTCATCCTGCTGTATTATAATACATAGTGTAGAATATTTGGACTTGTACAGAAACAGCTCAGTTTGTCCTTCAGTTCGTCCTTTTGAAACTTTTCTCTGATTGCTAATAAAATGCTGACAACACTCTGCTTGGACTTCGCTGTTTGCATGTGTGACAACCTCTCAGCACCACCAATAAAATCACTTCCTCCATTTGTTTGTGAGTTGTGTCCTATCTGACGATATTCCTGTTTATAACTGTTTGTGTTCCACAACCGCTGTTCTGTCAGATGAGCACCCCCTGTCAGACCAGCATACCCATAGTCAATACCCATTTATCCCTTTAGTTTATTCCCATTTATTACTTTAGTAAGGAGGTCTACAACAAGGGGTCTGCGACCCCTAGGGGGTCCATGGAGGTACTGCATGGGGGTCGCAAAAGTTTTGGTTGATTAGACTTTTCTATATTCCCCGCTGCAATTTTTTTCCACTAATCGAAAAGTCTTTATATACACATTAACATGAATTTAACACACTGTAGAAATGAATGCACACATTCAGTGACACACAGGAGCTCTTTCAAGCTGGGCACCGTTTCATTCACAACAACTGTCCCATCAACCCGGAATCAGAATAAGAATGCCAGGGAGAAATAACTTTTGTTACATGACTCCATATGTAATAGAGTGACTATAGGACCAGTTTGATATAATGCAGTTTAATACAATATATTATTAGGGAGTCTCCTCTCCATCTCGCCATCAGTTTGGGGGTCCTTGGCCTGGAAAACGTTAAAGAGCCCTGCTTTAGTTTATTCCCATTTATCACTCTAGTTTATCACTTTATTTTTGTACAAAAAATAAACTTTAAACTACCTCAACACAAGCGATCCTTTAGTCATGTACAAAAAAACTATTTAAATATTCACTTTATTATGTTTTTTTGAAGCATATGGTGATCTGACTTTACATTTACTTTTTTTTGTACATGACAAAAGGGATACATGCCCGTTGAAGTAGATTAAAGTCTATTTTTCGTACAAATCTAAAGGGATAAACGCAAATCTGACCTCTTACACATGCGTATTGACTATGGGTATGCTGACGAGGTATGCTAATCTGACAGAATGCCGCCCTCTTTGCTGTCGGGTAAAACAACGCAGCAGGATTCAGTTCCACTCTAAACATGTTTCCTTTTTCTGTCAACCTTTCAGATAGTTTAGAATGAGTTTGGCCTTAATGTGTTGATGGCCATCACTAAAAGGACTGGAAGGTTTTGTGAAAATGGATTTGTATTGAAAGAACTATAAATCTTTGTTCCCAATGGGCAATTTGTTGTGCGGCCAGAAAAAAATCAAGTAGCCTCAGCGTTCTGGATGGAAACAGGCTACTATAATTTCTGTCTGGGCCTCTCAGGTCACTAATAGGATAAAATGATCAAATGAATCTTAAAAAAACAAACAAAAAAAAACACTTAACCTTTAAATAACCTGTAAATACAGAGAAGATGTCAGGTGAGAAAGGTAATGTTTGTTCTCTGATATTTTACTACAAATTTTATATACATTTAGAAAAAGTGGTAGCAGAGGGGCTTCAGTCATTCACACGCTGACTGAAGCAGGGCTGCTCTATGCAGACCCCACTTGGCCCTCTGACCTCCATCCTCCAACCTGAGAGGTCCTGGTATTACCTTGGAATCTGCCTGGTCATTGGAATCCCTTTCTAATAGATTTATCACAAACAAATTGTTTTTGCTTTTGATTTGTCAGCAAAGGTTGTTTGATTTGTTGGCTTTAAACTCTGGCGTCAGAAACTAAATTGCAGATTGTTTTTCATGCTTTTATCTTTTATAATAATTTTATAATAATTTACAACTTTCTTTCAACTTTTGTTTTTCTTTTTTACCTTTGAAATATGTGCTTTCTTTAATATCCATAAAAATCTGAAAAACCTAAGTCCAGACAGAAAAGATTGCTCACCAGTGTTTTTATTTCAGCCACGAATGTGAGCAGCATTAGGACCCTGAGTGCAGCAGCTGTCAGCAGCAGTAAATATAGCAGCAGGGACAGTGTGTGTGTCATGTTGATCCGACCAGTTGGGGGTCATGAGGAGCTGAACACATCGATCAGTCAAAGCGTTTGGTCTGTTGGAGCAAAGAGGGAAAAGCTTCCTGTGATAAAAAGCAACCACAGATTCAATCAGGAGGATCCTGCAGACCAGCTGCAGGTCAGTCAGAGAGATGTTCTAACAGTGTGTGTGTGTGTAGGGGTGTGTGTTGGGTGTTTAGTCAATGTAAAAATATGTCCTTTCAAAATCAGAAAATACATCTACACACATAGCTAATGATTATGATATTATCCATTATCTACTGTATCAAAATGTCGTTGATTTAAATCAAAATCCATGAATGTTAAACATAAACAGAAACATAATTGAAGGGACAATAACCTTCACTGTTGTAACAATGAAAAGAAACAAAGGTTTGGATGTTTAGCAGCTGTAACTGTACGTGTTTTGGTTGAATAAATTGATTTCCTGCAGGTGTTTTGCATCTTAATTATCCAATAACTAATGCTGGAAACAAGAGGAGAATCTTAAAAGGACAAGATTAAGATGTATTTTTTTAGGAGATCTCCAGAGTTTGTAGCAGCTGACAAGCAAAACAGTAGACTGTTTAAGTTTAAAGGTGCAATAAAGTAATTCTACTCCTGCAAAAAAAAAGGTAAAATCTACATCATTGAAGTTTTTCTTTAAATGTGCAATTAAAAAAACTAACACAGCTGATTGTATAAGTTTTATTTGAAATTATACAATATATATATATATATATCTATATATATATAGATATATATATATATAGATATATATATATATACAAGGTGCTCATTTCGAGTAGCAGTGAGTAGCACTGCTGCCTTGCAATAAGAAGGTTCCAGGTTCGATTCCCGGCCTGGGGTCTTTCTGCATGGAGTTTGCATATTCTCCTTGTGCATGCGTCGGTTCTCTCCAGATACTCTGGCTTCCTCACACAGTCCAAAAACATGACTCTTAGGTTAATTGGCTTCTCTAAATTGTACTTGGGAATGTGTGAATGGTTGTTTGTCCTGTTTGTTTCTGTGTTGTGCTGCAAAGGTGGTGACCTGTGGACCGAGCCTCTTGTCAGTAGACAGCTGGAGATAGGCACCAGAAGTCTCTCAGGACTTCCTGATGCTTGATCAAATTAATATTTTCTGAATACAGACATAACACTGAGCCAGAAGTTTCCAGGTTTGTTTTAAAGAAAAAGTCGGGTCACATTCCGAATACAAACTTCTAAAGGCACTTTAAATATTAATTATTACATACTGTTCAATTTGAATGTGCTTTACAAGAATACTACTGCCTCCTACTGGTTTGTGACGTCATGGTGCGATATCGGCTTTTGATCAAGTCCCAGTGCTGTATCTGGTGTGTGTCACAACGCGCTATTATCCAAGTCATCTTGAAAACATTCTTCTTCCAAATATTGGCTACATGTTACATGTTTTTTCTCTGGACAGAAGTTTGATGGCAAATCCTCCCTTTTCAAGTTGGTAATCCAACAAAAAACCCGTCCATAGAGGATCATGAATAGGAAAAGTGAAAAAACTACTTTTTTTTCACTTTTACCCGATGTATTCCAACATCCAACTGCCATGCATGTGGGCATTGTCAGTTTAACTATAGCGCTGGTGAATTTCAATGGTGAAGTCCTCTGGAAATTTTAAATAATTGTTGTTGATTGCAGATGTTTCTAGTAGTTCCCAATGATTTTGCTTGTAAAGCAGTGAGTGGGGCGTTACTATATTTGGGCAAAAAAGGCCGGTCCCAGACTAATGTAATGGCGATTAAAAAGATTATTTTTATTTTTTTTACTGATTAACGCTAAATTCATTAAATCCTGCGAACATATTCGTTTTAGGTATAGATAATGATCCATTGATTATTCCTTGTTGACCGGACTTTTCCTTTAAAGCTTCACAGAACAGAAACCAAAAACATTTTACCTCACTGACATAGTTGGGGCCAAATTTTAATTGTATTGCTGTGCCTTGGGGTCATTGAGTTGGGTCATTCTTTAACCAATCTCTATTTTACTGTGGAGAGTGGAGTTTTTTTTTATTTCTTTTTCTTGCTGCCTCAGGAAGAAGGTGTCATTCATTGCTAGTGTCCCCCTTAACCACCAGGTAGTATAAAAAAAACAACTGTTTCTTTACTTGAAACTTAAAGGGAAACGCCGTTTTTTTTTTACATTGACGTCATCCACGTGCTGGGCTGGAGTTGTGACAGGCAGCCACAGGCGGCTACTCTCTACCCCTTCTATTTGTTCGGCTAGCTAATCTGAATCGGTCAATTCCATTTCGAGAGCAAGATCATTTGTGGTTGTAGCACTAGACATCTTCCAGGCATGTGAGTAAAACTAGCAGCAGTTCAACTAACAGGAAAAATGAATGGTAACCGGTAGCCTTTAGGAGCAGAAAGAACCTTTGGTTCTGTCTCTATCCTTTATCCTCTTTCAAAGGCAATTACCTTTTTCCGAATTTGGTCAATAATTTGGGATCCGAGTTGTTGTGTATTCTAGGGCAGAATTCAGATCAAATCATAGTTTATTTGACTCCTCTTCAGTTAAGTGTTAAACATAAAAAATAAAAATCCTTAATGACCTTAATTTGCAGTGCTGAATAGTTTTATTTAAGGATAAGATGAAGTTTTTTTGAACCCCCAAAAACTTGACGAAACCAGTTGTTTTGTTTCAGACACAAAATGTCATACTAAAAAGCTTGCGGTGACAGGAGACATAAACAAACATCATGTAACACTCATGCCTCCCATTCTGACCAGGTAGCTGATAGCTGCGGATCTGACATTAATCAAGGAGCCCTGTGAGGGTCTGACCAGGATGCTGCAGCTGTGCAAAGTCACCAGCGCCCTCTTCATCAGTAACGCCCGCTCAGCCTGCAGCGACGAGCTCCTCCAGCAGGAGGCGGTGACACTTTGCATCAATGTGTCCAAGCAGCAGCCGTTCCCATTCAACAGCGGCATCACCAAGCTGCGGATCCCTGTCTATGATGACCCCAACGAGGACCTCTACAGCCACTTTGACCGCTGCGCCGATGCCATCCAGAAGGAGGCCAACCGTGGAGGGCACAGTGTCGTCTACTGCAAGAACGGGCGCAGCCGCTCTGCGACCATCTGTATTGCCTACCTGATGAAGCACCGCAAACAGACACTGACAGAGGCATTACAGGTGAGGGTGCTTCTCACCAGAACCACATCTAACTTTCCTCCATCTATATACCTAGGGTGACCAAACGTCCGTATTTCCCGGGACATATCCGTATTTCACGTCCTGTCCCGGGCGTCCCGGGTTTTTTTT
>NW_015151580.1:120256-121765 GCF_000732505.1 Cyprinodon variegatus | reverse complement strand
GTACTACTTTAAAGTAGTACGCTTTAGTCTGTTCTGTTGGTGTGACTTTTTTCCATTGAAAACTCACGTTTAGAGAATGTTACAAATAAAAGTCAAATTTCATTCAACATGCGTGTATTTTTTTTTATAATTAAGTGTTCCACGTGCGCTAAAAAAGGCACACCCCCCCCCACCCCCCTCCTGAGCACCTGCCCCCCAAAATGACTGTGCACGCCTCTGACTACAGGGGACAGAGTGCTTTCATTGGGGTTGTTATAAACAGTGAAGTAAAAGTTGTTATACAGTGTGTGGTGTTCACAACAATCCACAAGACATTTCGCTTTCCATACAAAAATGTCAGAAGTAGCGCTGAGTTTGAGGTCTTTATACAGTAGCCCAACTAAGCCTTTTTTTTGTTTTGAAAACATGCAAATTGAAACGGACGAAGGGGTCCACCCCTTTGGAATGGGGGTCGTTTGGCTTCTTTTGTTAGCCTGCAATGCCCCATACCCGTCCGCAGGTCATCTGTGTGTGTCGCACTGATTGCAAATGTGCCTCCGCCCCTTCTGCAGACACTCTGCTGCTCCTCTTCAGAATTGTAGGTGACGCAGACAGTGCCGCAGACACGAGGCCTCTGATTGGTCAAATCTACATCTGCAGAACCTTAGCGGCTTGTCTTGTTTGAATGACCGCCATTGTGGAAAACGACTCGTGAAGATGGACCAGCTAGAAGAGCAAATTGCGTTAGAACGCTGGGACCTTTTTTCTACCTGGATCCCCGCTCTTTTTCACCATCAATTGTCAGACAAACTTGCCCCCAATTCCTCACCAGACGCAATGCTACTTCGTAATTGTCCCTCTTGCGTTGTGGAGTGGAATAACATAGCGCAGACCACACTTCAATATTAGGCATAAATCAAAAATATATACATCAAGACCACTGCGACACACTACCACGGGAGTGTAACCAGTTCTTTAGTGTCTAAAAGGGGGGTCGTGTCTGAATAGGCGAGGTCCTCTGCTCTCCTGTACAGGGGCTAGGGCTGAGATGATAGGTCAATTTGAATGTTTTCACAACAAAAACAAGGCTTTGTTGGGCAACTGTATAAGAGCCTCGAACGCAATGCTATTCCTGACATTTTGAATTGAAAAAGCTTCTTGGATGGCAAGCAAAACATCTTCAATCTTGGAAACAAAGTCCAGTGGACTGTTTTTTATTTTCTTTATTTGGAATGACTATGACCGTGGTGAATGAGAATCTTCACCAGCAATTAAATAGAATAGAATAGAAAATCCCTTTATTATCCCACAATGGGAAAATTCTGGTGTTTACAGCAGCAAAAAGATTATAGAAAAAAAATGGTCACCCAAATATTGACCTTAGAAAACAGCATGGTATTTAACTGACTAAGGTAGAAGCTGTGCAAAATAAGCCTTAATGTAACAACCTGTTGAGGTTGTTGGGAACAGTACATCTATCTATCTATCTATCTATCTATCTATCTATCTATCTATCTATCTATCTATCTA
>NW_015151580.1:117224-119785 GCF_000732505.1 Cyprinodon variegatus | reverse complement strand
TCTCTTTCTATATATATATCAAGAAAGAGATAAGAAACACATTAAGTGGAGGGTTGCCCAGTGAAGGCCTAGGTATCATATGCACCACGCTCCCCTGCATGGTAAACAGGTATAACTTCTTTTAATCATAGTATTTAATTCAACTAAGCTTGCATGACAACACTTTGGTAGGTTCTGTAAATATGGTTCTGATTCCAGATTTGACCTTTCATTATAGCAGATAAAGGATGTGATAGTTGGTCCAAGCAGAAGCAAACTAGGTGAACAAAGTGATGCTTGCTCTTCTTTTGGAGTAAAAGGCACATTAGAGCCACTCTAATACATTTTTTCTACCTGTTCTCATCCCCAGAATGAATTAAAAAGACTCACAGCATCTCTTAAAAAGGCAAATTATCAAACGTATACATTTCCAAAGTTTCTAGAGTAAATTTGAGAATATAAGCAAAATATAAACACCAATAAGTAAGCTATATTTACCAATGTGTGCATGCAGACATTATATCCTTTGCAATATTTATTGTGCATTAAAGTTAATCAGAGCAATCTTGTCTCACTTTTGTATTTATATATAAATTAGGTTTGTGCTCCTGAAGTTTGCATTTTCACTGTGAACTCTTTGTCAGGATCAGCAGGTGTGATGAACAATCACTGCAACCTTAGTAAATGTAATCTAATATTTAAAAATCTGTGGATTAGCAAAACGAATGGTTTCCTGTTTGCCTGAGCGGTTCTGTCAGCCGGCATCAACAGAACTCTGAAGCTCCATCTGCCAGGCCCTGATATGGTTTCAGCACAACACTTTGTTTTCAAACACCAAGGGTTTAAATATCCAAGGTGTCCTCAAAAAGGACAGGGACACAACAAGCTACTGCTGACAGGAATTATTTAAGGTCATTCAGTCCCTGCTTTTATTTAGCTCAGAAAAATATGTAGAAAATGTTCACACTCCTGGCAGGTAAAGTAATCTTTCTTATTTGACCAAAAGTAAAATGAATCTAATCCATAAAGAGAGCTGACGATTAGGGTTTTGGTACGGAGGTCTTCCAACCACAGCTTTCAAACCGAAATCAACACAACATAAGAGGAAACAGGTAAAAAACAGCTCAGTGTTTGACAGAACCTTCAGCCCATTTGATCAACGTGAAACCACATTCAGACATCAGCAGATGTCTTAGATGGACGACCTTCAACTTTACTAAGAAGGTGTAAAAATACTGCAGTTAAAATGGAAGCAATGACCATATTAATTCAGTTGGGAAAATAACTGCGAAAATAGAAATTTATACTACAGTGTATTTACTTCTGATAAACCTAAATGATGCCATTATCAGGAAATAAGGAACGCTTATTATTAATGTGCATGCATAGGTTTTAAAGGTAGTTAAAAGTAGCTTGTATTTATCGTAACAAACAACAGATGGCAGCAGCTATCCTGCACACTCAGCAAGCTGTTAGAAACTGGATCCAGCTGGAGGACAGATGGTTAACAAGGCTTGCTGATGTTTCATATCTTCTCTTAGAGGGTGAAGACAGCTCGTCACATCGTGGATCCGAATCCCGGCTTCATGTCTCAGCTGCAGAGATACGAGGAGGAGCTGAAGAGGAGGAGAAGAGCGTCCTGATGCTGAAGTGTCCTCTTGTCTGCTCTGCTTCACACTCATCACTGGCTGTGCTTCAATCTAAGAAACTCAAACTTCACATTAGTTTAAGGTGCTCATATTGATGCAAACAGGAGAATCTTTCTAGAAAAAGTCTAAAAATAAAAGACCAACTTAGTCTGGGTAAGTCCGAGGATAAATACAGGAATTACCATAAACCACAAAGAAAGATACATTAAGCAGCAGCTTAAACAAAATAATAATAACAATAACACAAACACATAAAAAACATTATTTATATTGAATAATGGTCATATGCTGACATGTGAAGAACATGATTAGAAGTAGGTTTTTAAATTGTTTGTAGTTAATCTCTTAAAACACTAGGAAATAAATCAATTAGCAGGTAAAACTGTGTAGAGAACATACAAGTAAAACAAAGTCAGTTTGAAAGGGTTTAATAATTTATTAATTTAATCAGAAAAGACATAAATAAACCAGTCAGAGGATAAAAATCCCCCTCCTCTAAAGAACCAGTTACCTCAAATATATAACAAATTGTTCTTATGGTGCTTGTATTTCATAGAAATATAGTTTTTAGAACCAATGTTTTCTATTTATTTTAGTAATACTGTGTTGTTAAGTATTCTAGTATTTTTTACTGTATTCTAGTATTTTTTAATGTTGAATTATAATTGCATTTATTTTTCTCACTACTCACGAACACAAGGAATAAGAATATAACAGAAAATTAAACAAAATAACCCACTGATTGAATTTTGAGAAGAAAATCATGAATAATGAACAAAATTTCATTCCAAAGTATTTTATGTGGGCTTTATGGTAAACACACAAAAGAAACTTGCTCTTTCTTTAGATATGTGTTAAACTGAAAGTCATATATATATACATATATATACATATATATACATATATATATATATATATATATATATATATATA
>NW_015151580.1:61161-116772 GCF_000732505.1 Cyprinodon variegatus | reverse complement strand
CATATATATATACATATATATACATATATATACATATATATATATATATATATATATATATATATAATTATGTATTTCAGATGGATTGTGTATGATTGTGAAGAAGTTCTAGTATTCAAGAAGTTCTACCTGTGAGTCGATCAGCTTTAATTTAATACATTTTTAAAAATCATCTAAAATTGATGCCATGTGATAAACGCACAGATGGCCTCCATTTTTTAACATGTTTTCAATCTTCGTTTTATTTTCTGTCAAATTCCCCAAACATCAGTGAAATATTTCCTACTTTGTATCTTATAAGAAGCTGCTAATTTTTCCAGGTAATATCATTTCAAATAACAAAACAAACAAACAAACAAACAAAAAAAAAAAACGAACCAGAACTTTAATTTGTACTGTGTAAATTATTACAACACAATTCTATTTCTATTAATTTTCTTTTTTTTAATTCCTTCCCTGTAAACGTTTATTGGAATAATGTGGAAGGAAATGCTGAGTTGCAGTTTCTATGTCAACAGTAGATGTGTAAACCTTCCAGTTTGTGTAAAAATGATGGTGAATAGGCCTTGGGATCCGCGTTGCATTGTGGGACATGGCAGCCATGTTGATGGCTACACGAACGTAAACGTAGCTCTGATACAACATTGTTGTTCAACAAAGAGACGTAGAAGTAGAGAGATTTACCGGGACACATTAAATAGAGAATTATTAATTATTCCGTAAAAATTCAAAAAATATCCAGTGGACTTGGTTTCCAAGATTTGAAGACGTTTCGCCACCTCTCCAGGAAGCTTTCTCAATTCAAATGTCTGGATCCGCAGTGAGTTTGAATCTTGTATAGACAAAGCCTTGTATCGCTTGGAAACATGCAAATGGTAACCGATTACTGGGTCATTTGGTTCCATCGTTAGCCAGTGATAGGGCAGAAGGGAAGAAGAGATTCTTAGGAATGCGCACAAAAAGCTGCTTAGTGAGAGGATTAGACAGACTCACTTCACAATTGAAGCTCTCTCGCGCAAAATAGATCAGACAAGGCAGAAGCTATCCAAACTTCTACCCAAAACCTTGTTTAAAGAAGTTGCCATGTTTGTCAATAAAGTCAAGCTTTCACAACATCAAAAAACAAAAGAAAGACAAAAAGCCAAATTCAAAAGATTACAACAGAAAGCAGCATTTAAACAAGAGAGCAACATGACTCAGGAGGAAAACATCAACATCAAGCTTGAAGACAAGTGGGTCAAAAATCTATCTAGCAGACCAATGACAAAACCAGAGATGGATGTAGTGAGTAAAGGCCTGAATTTTGCCATTTCTCCACAAGAAGTACCCATTGTGGAACTGATCATAATAAGCATGGAATTTCCTCCCCTGGATATAATCTGAGATAGAGTGTGCTGTTAATTACCTTGTCGTTTGAAATAGTCTATTATTTTCTTTTTTTTTGTAGCCGCTGGTTGGATCTCTTTTCAAGGATTCATACGTATTAGTGTCGTTTAGTAGAGGGATAATTTTGTCCTGGTAGTCTGTGGTGTTGAGGACTACGGTGCATCTTCCTTTGTCTGCTGGTAATATGGTGATGCTTTGGTCCTGGCTCAGGGATGTTATGGCTTTCATTTCCTGGGGTGTGAGGTTGGAAGGAGGTGGTTTGGCGCTGGACAGGGTAGCTGTTACCTTCATTCTGAGTTGCTCTGCCTCTGTTTCAGCCAGGTTGTTGTTCCTGATGGCCGATTCAGTGGCAGTGATCAGTTCCACAATGGGTCCTTCCCAGGGCCGTCCTGGCCCGGTTCCAGAAGGTCCGGCAGCGGCGGATGTGCTGTTGTACGGAGGGAACAGCGATGTCTGCCTCTTCTGAGGGAAACAGGGGTGGCTGGTATACAAGGGAGATCTCGAAGGAAGATAGACCTGTAGCTGCAGAGACATTAGAATTATGGGCGTATTCCACCCAGCTCAAAAGTTGACTCCAGTTCAAAAGCTCTGATTCAGAAAGACATCTGAGGGTGGTTTCTAGCTCCTGATTCAGTCTTTCCACCTGTCCATTGGATTGAACCGGAAGTGAGAGAAACCTTGGACCCAAGCACAGAGCAAAATCCCCTCCACACCTGGGAGATGAACTGCGGGCCGGGGTCAGACAGAATGTCCTGAGGAATCCCATGAAGGCTGAAGACATGTTCTACAAGAAGCTATGCAGTCTGCATGGCAGTTGGTAGTTTTCTCAATGGCACGAGATGACAGGCCTTGGAGAAACGATCTATAATTGTGAGGATGGTATTCATACCCTTGGATGTGGGGAGTCCAGTTACAAAATCGATAGCGATGTGAGACCAGGGTAGCTTGGGGATTGGTAACGGTTGAAGTAGACCAGAAGGTGGTTGATGAGAGGGCTTGTTGCATGCACAGGTGGGACAGGCTAGAACGAACTCCTTGACATCCTTCAACAAGGAGGGCTACCAAAAATGACGACTTATTTGGGCAACCGTTCTGCTAATCCCTGGATGAGCAGAGAACTTGGAAGAATGCATACAGTTAATAACTCAGGCTTGTAAGGAGGTAGGTACATACACACGGTTGGGTGGCCCAGTGTCAGGATCTGGTTCAGTCTGTTGGGCCTGTTTGATAAAATCCTCAATCTCCCAGGTTACCGCAGCGACACAGTAGCTAGGAGGCAGGATGGGAGCAGCCGACTCTTCAGATTCGTCCGGGGAAAACTGCCTAGAAAGGGCCTCCGGTTTGACGTTCCGAGAGCCAGGGCGAAAAGAGATAGAGAGGTTGAACCGGGAGAAGAATAAAGACCAACGAGACTGACAGGGGTTGAGTCTTTTAGCAGATTGTATGTAGGAGAGATTTTTGTGGTCCGTCAAAACCTAAACTGGATGTGCAGCTCCCTCAAGCCAGTGTCTCCACTCTTCCAGAGCCAATTTAATGGCTAGAAGTTTCTCGATCACCCACATCATAATTTCTTTCCACTGGAGTGAGCCTGCGAGAGAAAAAGACACATGGGTGTAGCTTGTTATCAGTACCGGAAACTTGGGAGAGAACAGCTCCAACTCCAGAACCTGAGGCGTCCACCTCCACCACAAACTGTTTGAAGAGATCTGGCTGACTGAGAACTGGAGCATTAGCAAAGAGTCTCTTAAGGTGGGAGAAGGCTACTTCAGCCTCAGGGGACCATACAAAGGGAACCTTGGAGGAAGTCAGAGCAGTCAGAGGAAGAGCTGTTTGACTGTAGTTGCGGATAAACCTTCTGTAGAAGTTGGCGAATCTCTCAGAACATCGTTGACCAAAGCCTGGAAACAGGCGGGAGCATTAGTTAATCCGAAAGGCATTACCAGGTACTCAAAGTGTCCAATGGGAGTTTTGAAGGCGGTTTTCCATTCGTCTCCCTCCCTGACGCGGAGAAGGTGGTAAGCGTAAAGATCCAGCTTAGTGAAAGCCGTAGCTTCTTGGACGGGTTCAAAAACTGAAGACAACAAAGGCAAAGGATACTTGTTTTTTTACAGTTATTTGGTTCAAACCTCTGTAATCTATACAGGGTCGCAGGGATCCGTCCTTCTTTCCCACGAAGAGACCTGCTTCGAGGGGAGAAGATGAGGGACGGATTATGCCAGTAGCAAGGGAATCTTTTATGTACTTCTCCATGGCCTCCCTCTCAGGCTTGGAGATGTTCAAAAGGTGGCTGCTGGGCAGAGGAGCTCCAGGAAGTAGATAATAGCACAGTCGTATGGTCTGTGGGGAGGCAGAGAACAGGCTTTGGATTTACTGAATACCTGGGAGAGGTTGTGGTAGTCAGCAGGTATGGAAGAAACATCAATGGTGTCTGACTCAAGGGGTTCCTGAACCAGGAAACCTGGGGGAACAGCAGATCTGAGACAGTGCGAGTGACAATCAACAGACCATGACTCCACATGTCTGTTGGTCTAGTTAATTGAGGGATTGTGAGCCTGGAGCCATTCAAATCCCAAGGTTAAGGCAGAGTTAGCTGTAGGGAACACAAAGAGGGAGATGTTCTCAATGTGGTTACCAGAAACTGTTACCTGCAGAGGTGTTGCCTGATGGGTTATTTGGGGCAGATCTCTGCCGTCCAAGGCAAAAACACGAAGAGGACTCTGTAGAGGAATACGCTCTATTCCCATCTGTTGAGCGAAAGTTGAGTCAATTGGATTCATCACAGCCAGAATCAATAAAGACCGATAAAGAGACGGATCTATTATTTAGCTGTAATGATGCAGGAAGGAGAAGACGAGGTGAGGAGGGAGAAATCTTCTGGTCCGCCAATAGTCCTCTCTCTACTGGTGGACCCTGGCTTTTCCCAACAGAGGGCAAGAGGCTACGAAATGGCCCGCCTCACCAAAATATAAGCAGAGTTTGGATAGCATTCTGTGTTGCTTCTGCTCAGGGCTTAAACGAAGGCCACCTATCTGCATGGGTTCAGGTGCAGTAGAACTAGCAGGCAGTCTGACAAGAAAATTGTTTACTGGAGACTGGGTAGGAGCCATCTTGCTACTCCTCTCCTTAGCACAGGCTCGAATCGATTATCCAAATGAATAGAGAGATTAATTAAATCCTCGAGAGACTCGGGCTCGTCTAAGAGGGCTAATTCATCCTTGATAGATTCACAAAATGCCTGAGAAAAAAAACCTTTTATGGCTGCTTCATTCCAGCCTGTAGCGGCTGCCATAATTTGGAAATCTAAAGCAAATTCAGAAACTGTTTTCTGTCCTTGTTTAAGCTTCAAAAATTCTCGAGAGATGAGGGTTTTGTCAGTCCCATGGTTGAAAGTTAGCTTAAACTCTTTGAGAAACTGATCAAAAGTGCATTTATGATTGGATGAGGAGGAAAATCTTACCTCAGCCCAATCCAAGGCTCGGTCTGTGAGATGAGAAATAATATATGATATTTTAGATAAATCCTGGAGGAACTTACTTGGACCGTGATTGAATTGGATGGTACATTGCATTAGAAATCCACGAAACTTCTTGGGATCCCCATCGAACCTGGGGGGATTAGCCAGTTGACACTCTGTATGAGGAGGAGGAAAAATTAACAACCTGGTTAGCTTGCTGCGGGGCTAGCTCTCTGGCAGGGCCCAAAGCCTGGAGGGAAAAAGGTACAGCCTCAGTTAGCACTGTAACTCGGCGGTTTAAATCAGACTGTTGATTACTCAGATCGAGGAAAAAACTGTGGTGTTTGTCTGAATGGCTTCTGCAGGGTCAGCGGTTTGGCCAGCGTGTTCTGTCATGATTTTTCTAAGGCTCGGACCCACATGCAGTGAAGTCAAACTGAGAGACACAGTAATAAAGTTCAACGGGTTTTATTGAAATAATTTTGAGTTCAGTGCAGAGTTCCTCCAAACTCTGCTCAGCCGGAAACTGGAAGAAGAGGGGAAGACAGACTGTTAGATTCAAGCTCAGTGGGAAAATCGAGTTGTTAATCTTGAAGGAGAGGATTAGTTGCCACTCACGTTTCCAGAGAAGAAGAGACACTTAGACTCCAGTCTGTGTGTTGGTCTTCCAGAGCTTGTTTGATTCGGTTGAGGGCGGAACAGGGTTTACCCAGAACTCGGATGGAGTGGAATGATGCAGCCGCTGGTTGCAACTCAGTTTTCCTGTGGTACTTGAACGGGTCGTGGTGAAGATGATTTCCTTACTCAGAGAGTTATTTCAGCGTTCTCAAACATGACTGGATCCAAACCTCCTGTTTGGAATCCGTCGCTCAGTATAAGACTCAGTTGATCCCACTTGGGAGAAGGCGTTCCGGAAAGGTCCAGTTTGCAGGAAGGCTTCCTGCCGAAAGGCAAAAACAAAAACAAAGTTTAGTCTCAAGGAAAAACAAGCGCTCAGTAAAAACTCAATGTGATCTCAGCTTGGCTAGAGAACTATTGCTCTGAATGCAAAAACTCTGATTGACTCAGAATAACAAGGCTTGGCTAGAGTACCCCAAACTGGCAAACACTCTGGCATCAAAGTAGTGGCAACAAGCAGCTTAAGAGCAGTCTGGTGATGAGGCAACAGCTTGCAGGTGTGTGAGGAGGAGAACCGGAGCCAGGCGCCTCCTGGTGGTGGAAGGGAGAAACACAAAAGACAAGACAAACAGACGAACACAAAAACTGGGATCCTGCCAATTACGTCATGACGCCCAAGCCTTATAGGACTAGATAAAAAAAAAATAAAAAAATTAAACATGGTAGAAAAAATGAAAAAGATAAACAGTTTTTGTGGATAACTTTAGTGCAGATAAAAAAACAAACAAATTTGGTGTTTATAAAAAAATTTAATCATAGCATCATTTTTGACTAAAGCAAAGTTGGACTTTTTTCATCAGCTTTCAGAGAAGTCACAAAAACAGTTGATCAGTGCTTTATCAGTTAAACATAAATTCATAAACACAGCCTGAAACTTCTCTACATATTTCATTTCACACATTAAGTCAAAGCACAGCTTTAAAAGCTGACACATGTTGATGAAAGAGCATCAGCTTCTCGTTCGTTGGCTTGGCACACTGCTTTGGTCTTAATTTATGATAAAACCTTAGGTTGGCAGAAGCACATGTGTTAAAAACCATAAAGGACACCAAATTGTAAACATATAAAGATGTGAAAAGCTGCAAAAGCTGGTGTCAGAAGAAATTTTGACTATGAATTGTGATCCCGGCCACGAATAAGCTCAGTAAGTTCCTATTTGTTGAATCCAAAGTAGCTATAGATGATGATAGTATGTGATGAATCTCAGGTGTTTCTTTATTCAGCTTCAATGTAAAGCAATAAATGTATCTACTGTCCTCTGTGTTCAGTTTAAACAGATTCGCCTTAATTTTATTTAACACTTGAATGAGAAACTGTCCATATGTATTTAAATGGATGAAATGATAAAAAGAGTAAAATAGATTATATGTTAACATTACAAGCTGATGCCTGTTTGCTTGTTTCAATGAAAAACTGTTATTTCTGTCCTTACCAAACCTACTTATAGTTAATTCATTGCTACTGTTTATTGTCAAAGCTTTAGTCCAATAAATCATTACTTGATTTATTACTTTTTTTTTTGTTCTGTTTTTTTTTGTGGTAAACAGGAAGCTTTAAATCTCATAGCTTTGTCATCAGGGATGTGAGACAATGTAAACCATCATGGGGCAAAAAAAAACCTTCTTGTTGAAGTTACTTATCTATCCAAATTATTATGAAAACATCCGTTTTACTAAAGTGTTCTTTGAAAAACGTTTTGCTGTCTTTATAAGGATTATTAGTAGATTCAGTTTAGTTGGTAATATTATATAAATATATCACAGAGTAAATGTCAGAGACTTAGAAGCCACTCTGCCATCTACAGTGTTGTAAAGTGTTAAAACACAACTGCTAGGAGTTGAACCTGCAACCATTTTTCCTGAAAAGTCGAAGTGTAGCAAATTATGGTTAAATGTTGGTTTGGAGATGCAGCATTTTTAGTAGCATGAAATTCTTTAAACAGGCATTTGACAAACCAGCATAATTTTCTGTTTATGTAGACCAGGGGTAACCAATTAAAAATCAGTGGGGTCCCAATAAATAAAATGAACAACAATTAAAGGTCCGGAGACATTTTTAATTATAATCTGTTACTTTAAACAGAATTTAACCCTGAAATAAAACGCAGGTGTTGTTGCATCCATGTTATACATTGCATTTTTAAATAAATATAATTAGTAAAATGTTTTTCCATTTTAAAATCTAATTTGTTTTGTAAGTAGAGAACAAAAATCTTTAAGTTTGGTATATAGACAATTTCCTGACTCACTTTTTTATTAAACACCTGAACAGACTGTTTTGTTTTTCTTTTTTATGGCTTAGTGAGAGCAGTGGGCTTTATGCTGCCCTTCAAGGCTTCAAACCTGGATTTGAAAGCCATTCTCAAGCACCTATCTAGGTGCTCTTTTTGAGCTGGATCGATATTTATTTTTTAAAATGTTCATGGTGTCACTGCTCAATAGGTAGCACTGCTGCCTTGCAGCAACAATGCTTTGGGTTTGATTCCTGGCCCAGGGTCTTTCTGCATGAAGTTTGCATGTTCTCCCTGAGCATGTGTGGATTCTCTCAGGGTACTCCAGCTTCCTCCCACAGTCCAAAAAACATCACTGTTAGGTTAATTGGGTCCTCTAAATTCTCCTTAGGTGTGAGTGTGTGCATGAATGGTTGTATGTCTATTTTTGTCTCTGTGTCGCTGTGGGAGCCATTTGTCCTTTCCTGTGTTTACCAGGGGGCGTATTTCATATTTTGAGTTCTGATTGTCTGATGTGGGATGGGGTTATTTAAGATCAACCATGATTCTGTTCTGGTGTTGTTAACGAGAAAAGGCAACAATGTTCTACTGTGTTTGAATTTATGTATTTATGGAAAGGCAATTAGTAAAACTATGGACATTGTTTTGATAATAAATTACTTTATTATAAGTCAAAGTAAAGATCGACATGATAATTTTAATTGAGCGCACGTAAAACCAACGCCAAAATAGCAACCAGTAGCCTAAAATATAGGATTTTTGTCTCGATAGTTGGCCTGCGATGGACTGGCGACCTGTCCAGGGTGTACCCCCGTGTCGCCCGTAGACAGCTGGAAAAACACACCAGCACCCCTCCCGACCCCGCTTGGGATAAGTCCACACTTTCTCTGCTCTCTTTTTCTCATTGTCTTCTCCCTCTTTCCCATCGCCCGGCTTGCCACAGGTTTGCCAGCTGTGTCTAAAAGTAGCTAGCAGCAGCAACCCAGACTGACAGCTCATTGGCTAATTTGGATCACGTGCAGCCTGGTGTCGGACACTCCAGAGGCCTTTACCATATAAACAGGAGAAGCGGCTCAAGTGAAGTTAGACACTGCCGTCGGACAACATGCAGTAATTTATAAATCAGGTTGGGTCCAGATTAGCCAGCAGTTAGGTCCGGATCCGGACCTAATCTGTGACCTCTAGTGTAGACTGTAGCCCAATAGGATGACCATGATGGCGCAATTGACCATGTAAAACAACATGTTTGGATGTATCCGAAGAGTCAGAAGTTCTGGTTAGGGCTGAAACTATTTAATCATGATTAAATTGTTTTAGTAAACAGATTGTAAACAGACAAACTCAAGCTTCTTTAGAGTTAAGAGGTTTATTAAACAAAGTTTTGAAAAATCTTTGATGCATTGAGTTTGCCCTCTGTGTCTGATTGCACAGATAAAATGATTTGTTTAAGCTTTAGATGTTTCTGTGTTATTGAGGATGATGACGTCTGTCCCATTCTTCTTGTACTTGGCTGATCCACTCATTGTAGTTGGACACCTTGGTGTAGATGCCCAACTTATCTACCATGCCACAGCCCTCGCCCCATGACACCAGGCCAATCAGGAACCAGGTGTCCCGGTACAGAGTGACCATCGGCCCACCACTGTCTCCCTCGCAAGCATCAATTCTCTCACCCAGAATTCCGGCGCAAAGGACATTGTTGGTGAGGTCATGGGGAAACATCTGCTGCCTGCAGAAGCTGTGATTAACCAGTGGGACTTTTATGAAGTTCAGTGCTGAGCTAAGCTTCCCGGTGTCATCTTTGCCCCAGCCTGTAACCACAGTGGTGGTGCCATTAAGGTGCAGCACCTTCTCCGCCAAGGAGCGTCCTGGTAAGCAGATCGGGACAATGTATTTAGAAAGAGGAGCAGGGGACTGCAGACGCAGCAGGGCGATGTCGTTGTCCTCCGTCATGCTGTTGTATTTAGGGTGTTTGAAGGTCTTGGTGACTCTAAGAAGCACCTCTGTGCCTTCATTCCTGAATCTTTCATAGTCACCTGGGAAAAATAAAATTTGATGATCAATAAAGGTAAGAGTTACAAACATTCTTGTCACATTGTAACATTTCTTTTTTAATGGCTATTAAAACATAAATCCTTAGAAAAAACAATACTATGCCTACTTAAACCTGGTAGCTACAGATTCCTGGACATGCGTAAAAATCCTCTCCCACCGTGTTTACTACGCCTTGCTGCATTACAATAAACACAACTCAAGTGATGCTGCAATGACCAGTGGCAATTAGACCAGTGGCATCAATGAATTTGGTTTACAGTTATCTGCCCACCGAATGCACTTAATGCATCAACACCTTGTTTTTAGATGTTTGAGATTGGCCTGTTTTTCAGTGTAGTCCTGTTTCTCTGACTATTACTGGCTGGATGTGCTCTCTTCATACCCCGACATGGTAGCTGGCACGGAGCTCGTATGCCTGGCTGTGTGTTTCCTCGATGGGGCCACCTTTACAGTTGCCTGTTGTATCTTTGCTTCTGTCTCCTTGAACCCAAGTCGACCTCGGCAGATGGCCGCTCACTCTGAGCTTGGTTCTGCTGGAGGTTTCTTCCTGTTAAAAGGAAGTTTTTCTTCTCCACTGTCGCTACAAGCATGCTTAGTGTGAGGGGATGCCTTCGAGTCAATGAGTCAATGCAATCAACTGGTTTTCCTTAGATAGAAAACTTTTAATCAATTTGACTGTATAATCTGGTAAACTGTAAAGTGCCTTGAGATTGCATGTTGGATATTGGCGCTATATAAATAAACTAAATTGAACTGAATTGAATAGCAAATCTTTGAAATGCTACATGACATAGCAGAACCATTTGCATGAGTGCATAAAGATGCATGTTTACTTTAAGAACTTTTTCTTACTTTGAAAAATATCCTTCCCAAGATAGCAAAATGTGTTACTGCAGCTTAATATTTTCAGGGTATGTTGCATGACTCTCCAAAGCTGATGTAAGGATGAGCATGAAAGATGCAGCGATAAAATAGAAAACCTAATGGACTGTTCATCATGATGGATTTTTAAAAGCTGTTTTGTTTCCTGCTTGTTTCTCTGTCATTATTTCATTTCTGGTCTGTAAATGGATGAGACTGATGAGTTTTTAGTTTCCTATATGCTTGCAGCTGAAGAACTCACCAAGCCGTACGCTGAACTTGAAGGTGTTTTGAAGGCAGTGGGCAGCCGTCAGCACCCAATTTTCATCAATTAGGACTCCTCCACAGTGAAAAATCCCTTTCTCGTTCAATAGAAGCACCTAAATGATTGAATATTAAGAAAGCCTGCCTGAAAACAAACTGCTAAGATTTTACTCACATATTCAGTTCACATTTCTGAGATTTAGTGTTTCTTTTGAACAAAATTTTAACCTTAATGATTCATTTCAGTTGGGCATATTTTTTTTTTCAATGGTAATTAACTTTAGGTGATGCACTACATGCCTCCAGTATCTCTTTATAACCACAATATATCCTATTGGTTGTTTTTCCTTAGCTTGTCTACATTTTTTTCCTAATAATTTACTAAACTGTATCATAGGTTTATCTGATTCAGGTTCATCATGCAGCTCTGTCTCTATTGGCGTCTTCAAGTGCAAGAAAACTTTACTCAGCCAAACGCTTGTACTCTAACTCTGTCCTAGTGATGGTTAAATCGTTCTATATTTAAAACTTTAGCTTTAGACATTTAACAAATGAGAAGGGAGAAGCTCAGTCACAAGATTCTTTGGAATCTTGTTGGAAAAGATTAGGAAACTTTACCAAACCATAAAAACCTGAGGCGGAGCTGTCAAATCGTTTAATTTTCATAAAGAGTTAAATAGTTAAATGTATTTGTCTGATAGGTTAGCTACCTGCCAAGGGCTCTCCCCTTTTTTGCCCACTTCCCCTCCGAGCGTCCATGGCAGCAGACCCTCCACAGGCTCACTGTACTCCGACCTGTGGATCAGAATCTGACCACAAGATGAAGTACCTGCAGGATTAAACGTTTTAACAGATATTTAGGTTGGTTACTTCCAGCGGTGTCAAGTAAGGAAGTACAAATACTCTGTACTCTACTTAAGTACACTTTTTAGGTATCTATACTTTACTCCATTACTTATTTTTCTTCCTACTTCTGACTTCTACTCATTACATTTTCATTTAAGTATCTGTACTTTCTATTCCTTACATTTTTAAAACAAACGCTACTCGTTACTATTTGGTTTAATGTTTATAAATATTTATTTCACCTCTTTCTGTTGGGATCCTGAGGCTTGCCCACCAGAGGGCGCCGAGGAGCCTCTTCTGTTATATGTTTTCTGTTAGGGACTGGGGTTGCTGTTGGGATCTGGAGATCTACCATCTGTCTCCAGCAGAGAGCGCTGTGGGTCTCCTGGGCTGGAGCCTCTAGCACACCTGAAGCTCATCAACCCATCAGGAGACCTTTCTACATAAGCAGTAGTCAGACCCTCCTTCGACGGTCTGACTGCAGTGTTGACCAAGTTTGGTTAGCAAACCTGAGCTTCTGTTAATTTTAGAGAATCTTAGTTGGCTCTAGAGAGAAACTAGATTCTAACCTGCCTCTGTCTTCTTTGCTCACAGAAAACCCGACTGAAGTCTGAAGCTCTGGATGAGCTTTGTCTGGAAGCCTGCCTGCCTGCCCAAGGGAGCCAAACCTGAAGATATTAGTCTGGATTCCTCCAACAGCTCTGAAGGAAGAGCTAGGAAACCAAGTCAAGGTCAGAAACTCACAAGTCAGAAGCTAGACGCTGCTGCTGCTGAGCTCCCTGCTGAATTTACAGTCTCTGGACCCAACCGGTTCCCCCCCCCCCACTCAAAGGATCTGTCAGAACCTCTTCAAGATATCAGTGATGGTCAGAAACTCACAAGTCTGAAGCTAGACTCTGCTGCTGCTGAGCTCCCTGCTGAATCTACAGTCTCTGGACCCAACCGGTTCCCCACCTCTCAAAGGACCTGTCAGAACCTCTTCAAGGTATATTCTGAATTAACACATTCGACAAGCAATCTAAACTGCCTGGCTAATCAAACTATCCTTCTCTGCAGAAATCAGTGATTCCAGTCCCGGACCTGTACCAGAACCAGTTCATTATTACTGTGTGTTCCTCAATAAACTCTGTTAAACTTTTACTCAGCTTCCTCTGGTGTTCTGCAATTGGGTTAAGTCTCTTAAGCCAATCATGACACTTGTGAGCCATCCAATGCAGATCATTGGCACCATCCACATCTAGTGAAAATTAGTGGAATTGGATGGGTCATTTAATGCAAACACTCATTGGTTAGCTATTGGTCAAATTTGTGCTGACGCCAAAGGAAATCATCAGAAGCAAGCAGGTGTTGTTCAACCTGCATTTATTATCTATGCCATGCTACAATGTCGGATTCAGAAAAAAATGTCTGAATGTCTGAAAGTTCGGACACAGGCGAGAACGTATCTTGAGATGGAGACCAACAAGACCTCCCTCATCCTTTACCAGAGTGTTTTTAAACTGCAGTATCTATACTTCTACTTAAATAACAAATGTGTGTACTTTTGACACCACTGGTTACTTCCTCTTTAAAAAAAGGAAACACCAGTTGATTAAACTTGTATTCTAAAAGCTCTAACGATTAGATTTGTTCAACAAGATCTCCATTAAAGTCCCTCATTCCAGTTGTAGTTAAAGTTGGAATTTTCAAAATTTCTAGTTGACAAAAATCTACTTTAATTCCCCTAAAATTACAATTCTGACTAAAAAAAATATTTTTCACCAACCCTGACCTTTTTTATTTCCACTTCTGTCCGCCTGGAACACCCTAAATTATCCAAACTCATGTTATTGTTTACCATCTATGCACTAACAGGGTAACCTGATAAAAGCCAGATGCGTGTCTAGCTCTGCCTAGCTCCACTCACATACGTCTGGGACACCGCGTTAGGAATTGCCTTTACTGAAGGCTGGGCCTTATCAAAACTCCTTGCATATGATTGGATAAGCCAGTTGTCCGTCATCTTTATCGCTGTGCTATTTCAACCACTCACACCGAAGCTAACCCGTGACGCTTCACCTTCAAAGCCGTTCTCTGATGTTCTTTTAATGAAACAATATCAGATAGATTGGAAAACACAGAAGAAATAGCAGCATCAATGCTAACGCTTGCTTCCTCGATGTGAGCCGCCATTGTTGTTGGAATCTCACGGTCGCTTCTCCACTACGTCACATCCAGGAAACACCCGCCCTGCGTCCTGATTGGCCAGACCATAAATTTGGTTGGGGAAATCGCTTTCAATGAGCGGTGTCCCAGATGTATGTGAGTGGAGCTAGGCGGAGCTAGACATGCATCTGGCTGTTGTCAGGTTACTAACAGGGTGCTCCAGTATATAAACTATATATATATATCATCTCATATCTTTGAGTATTAGGCAGATCCCACTGGTTCCCCAGTTTGTCATTAAAAAAAGGTTACGATGGGTGTGACATTATAGTGACTTAATATTCTTAACTTCAAAGTCAAAATCACAACAATAACAGCTAAGTTTAGCCTAGCACTGCTTAAGCCATGCTGAGGATATTTCTTTTTGCCAATGTCAGTGTTTCTCTACCTACTGCTACAGATGATTTATTGCAGCATTTTTAAATTAGACACCAGGGACTTTGAAGGACATGACAGTTTTCTAAATTCTTGGATAGACAGACAAGCATTGGTTTAAAAAATTTTTGGGAAAAGCGTTCTCTAAATGTTGCATTAAGGAATCATCAGAGCCATCTTATTTTTGTCAGTTAATTTGATGTAGAAATCTGTTTTTTTTTTTTGCATTCTTACTTTTCGGGCTACACTTTCTGGAGTCGTTCTCCAGATTGTATCCTTTCAAACAGCTGCAGCTCCTCCCCTGGCCGTCCTCGTTTTCCATGCATTCATGGTCACAGTCACCATTATCCACGGTGCAGTTTGTGGCTGTTATATCTGAATGCCAAAAAAATATGGATCTTACAGAAGTTTTCAGTGAGAGTGTAAATAAATTAAAACAATAAATAACAGATAGTGGGGGAAAAAAAAGAATATAGTGTTTAAAAAATATGAAATTAACACTTTTAATTAGTGCTTTTCATTTTTAGCTTACATAGAGTAATTTTTAGGGCCTAGTTTCTGGTAAATTTGACAGATTCTGTTATTCAGTCGGCAGATGGTGCTACACACCAACCTGGTGTAAACACAGTGGTGGCTAAATAAAATATTACTTTAGAAAAACAGCTTCTTTTTCAGGTAACATGACAGAAACGAAGACCAGAGGGCCTGAAGGTTTTCTTTAAAAAATGTGGAACTTACTTTAGGTGATATGTTATTAAGCAACGTTCACTTTTAGATAGCTTTTCCCGAAACATTTGGCCAACTGTAAATAATAATTGGTGAAATTTCAGCAGATCAGAAGCGTTTTTACTTCAGGCAGCTGAACATGATAAATCACATGCCACTCTGTTTTATGTATGGAATCTGCAAATGTGCAGTTTATTTTATAGGGACTTTATACTAAATTGAAACAAAATTTCTGTAGATGTTGTGCATTTATGTTCACTGTTAGACAAAATGAATTTTGTTCCTTATAAAGGGACTAAAAAATATCCTTTATTCATCAGGGAGAAAATTCCCTTATACCAGTGACATGCAAACACTAAGTAGAAAGATTTAGACAAAGCTAAGAAGAGAAAACATTACAACATAAAAAGACAAAAATACTGTACACAGTTATATAAGATTAAATATACAGCTCAGGAAATATTTTGTCTGTTTTTGTTTTCCAATGCTTGTTTCTCTAAGAAAATCTAAAGAAAAAGAGTTTTTGGAGGTTTTCCTCCAGTACCAAAGTTCCTTTTGTCTCCTTAAACCCCAGTCGGCCTCTGCAGATGGCCACTCACACTGAGCCTGGTTTTGCTGGAGGTTCCTTCCTGTTAAAAGGGATTTTTCCCTCTCCAATGTCGCTACAAGCATGCTTAATCTAGTGTGAGGGAATGCCTTCGAGTCAATGAGTTGATGCAATCAAGTGGTTTTTCTTAGAAAACTTTAAATCAATTTGACTGTATGATCTGGTTAACTGTGAAGATGATGTACTGTGAATTGGTGCTATATAAATTAACTGAATTGAATTGACTTTTACGTATGTTCTCTTTATGCAGTACTTTTGTTACAGGTGAGGATAGGCCTTAAATTACACTGTCAACACCTCTCATCCAGCCTGATTCTAACTATGAAGTCTAAAACCAGATCTGAACTCCTGAAGTCTTACATCTTGTGCAACAGGTAGAAAGTCAGACTCACTGTATTCGCAGTATTTGCCCTCGTATCCTGGGTAACAGATGCACTTGTAGGTCTGATAAAGATCCATACAAGCACCATGATCACACTTGTGGGACTGACACTGGTTCCCATCTGAAACACAAATCACAGCAGCACAAATCAGGGCTATTATTTACAGCAGCTTTATTACAAAATTTGGTTCAGTAATTAAAATTGTTATTATTTTAAAACAGTTACATTTTTTGGTTTCTAAGGTCAATCAATAATTTGCAGTAAGAGTTTTCTAGTCAGAATTGCTCATTGTTATGTAGGTGGGATGAGCTGCAGGGATGCTGCATTAGTGAAAGACTAGGGCAGAAAAAACAGGTTTGGTTTCACTTTGATGCAAAAGCCAAATGTTGGGAACTTTATCAGATCAGCTCAGACTCCAGTCTTTATAGAATAAATCAATGAGCCACAGGATTCTCCAGATACTCAGTTAGCAACCTGTCCTGGAGTTTAAATATACATGAGCTGTCAAAGGATTACTTGTGTGTTGTTTTGTCCACCATTATAAAGTCTGACTTACATATTTTCTTACATATCTTTAAACCTAATTGAAAATGTTAAGACTGATGTTGAAACAACTTACCAGTGTAGACAGTCCAGAACTCCAGCTGGAAAAAAATCAAAACATCACAAATAAAATCCAAATTTGTTATATTAAACATGTTTGGGCTTGAAGGGCAGGAAAAAGTTCTTGAATTTGTCTGCAACAGTTTGTTTTTTAGTATTATTTTCTAAACAAAAAATTCAAAAATAATCATACTAAATTATAATTTAGTATAATAAATTATTTATTATTACTTTTTTGATTCTTTTGTTATTTGAGTTACTAGTGTGAATTTATTATATTATTTAATGGTACTGTAGGGTATGTAAACTTTAAAGCTCAACTATGTATATGAATGTAATTTTTTTATCATATTTTGTTGCAAATGGTATTGAATCATCAACTTACTGTAGCCTCCCGGGTCTGGAAAATCTCTCTGGCTTCTTCAAAGTCACACTTCTCCTCCACACATTCGCGCTCCATGGAGGGGGGTTTGATCTCCTCCAGGAAGCTATTGGCCCGGCGGGACCGGAGCAGCATATGAGCCTTTGGGGCGTCTGAGAACACTGGACAGACAGCGAGGATCAGACTGTAGATATAAGTCACTTGCTTTATCTCATTGCCTTTTTGTTCTGAGCTTAATTAAACCTGGAAATGTTTTATCAGGATTTGATCCTTCAGCTGGATTTGTCTTCTTTTGCCAAATCTGAGGGAAGCTAATTAGACTGGATCCTAAATCCAGTGTTAAACTTCACATTGTCACATCTAAACTTTTATGAAAATGTTATTTATAATATGTCTTCATTAAAAAAATTGAAAGCTTTGTGAAACTGATAGCAGGGCTGCCAACCTTTCACCAAACCTTGGGGGGAGATTTTGAAATAGTTTGGACAGGAAACCCTGTCAGGGTTAGATGAGGATAGCTATAGGTAGGAGGTTTTCAGAGGATTTAACTGAAACAAAGTGGCAAAATGAGGAATTTTGATAGCACAGGAAATGGTACTGAGTAACAATAAGTGGTCTATAGTAAGGTGGAACATTTTTCTCACAACATACATAGTTTTCTATATTCTGGGGTTTTTTAGAGAATTGATACTTGCATCTTAAATATACTTTAAATATACTTGCAACTTAAATAAACTATGAATTTCACAACTTTGATCTGTAATTATTCTCTGCGGTTCAAGTAAATTAAACAATCGGGAACTAATAAATTATTACTAGATTACTGGCACTGATAGGAACCAGTGCAATCGAAACCTATGCAAACTACACTGTGTATGAATATTTGGGTACTTGGGTCGCTGATCTTTTGAAAAATAAAATACAATGGTTCTTTTTCTTTTTGTGGATCTCCTATAGGTTTGAGAGAAAAACCTGGAAGCTTTAAGAATTAAAATATTTGTGTTGGTGTAATTACTGAGCAATAATTATTTAACTTGTGCAAAAAATTGACTAAAACTGGGACTAAAAAAAGCACCCGGTAAAGAGAAAACAAACCATTGGATGTGATCCTTTTTAGTGTGAGAAATTGGGAATATGGAGTGAGAGTGTTTGAAGACACTGAAATGGATGAGTCTCACTTCCAATGGGTGAGAGTTGACAGCCCTGTAATAGTGTGTCTAAACTCAGTGTGTCCTCTAATCCACCAGTTTAGGACTTCCTGCGGCAGAGGTTTTCTTACTGATCCTTTCAAATCACTGTGGCATAATTTTCATTCATTCTTCTCTTTTAGCTGTTAATTCAAATCTAATCTGCCATAATCTGACTGTATAATAATGTGGTATACAGAGAAATCAATGGTTGACTGCTGAGGCCCCATGCATCCCAGATAATCATGCTTCCACCACTGAGCACAATGGTTGGTGGTTGGAGTTATATCCAAACAATTCAATTGCCCTGTTTGCTTTAGAGAAGATGTGTTTTTCTTCAACCCATCCAAACAAATAATGCTTCTTTGATCTTTTTCTTTACAATCCTTTATTATCTTTATATTTAAACAGAGCTTCACACTCTGACTGTCGCAGTCTTGGTTCTGCTATGTTTTCTTTTGAGTATTTTGCTGTGGTCCATGTTTTCTATTTTTATTGGTTTAATTCCAATCTTTTTTTTTTTTTTTTTTTGATATATTTGATTTCTTAGGTTTTTATTTTTTGCCCTCTGTTACCCTCCAGTGTTGGTCTCCTGTTCCCTAGCTCCTTTCTAGAATCCTCTGTTCAGACCTGTTCCCATTCAGCTCGTTAGTCCCCTTTTTGTTCAGTCTCGCATAAATACTCTCCTTGTGCAGTTCCTCAGTACTGGTTTCTTGTCTTAGCTCCTCTCTCCTCGCCTTTCCCTGATCTCTGCATGGTTCTGGTTAAGTTTTACATTTTAAGTTGGATTTTGGATTCCTGCCTCTGTTACCTGTGTTGATTCATTAAAAACTTCAAGAACTCATCTCTGCCTCTCAGCCTCTGCATTTTGGTACCAAATCCTGACACTTACATTGGGGAAAATCTGATGGGATTCTAATTTGGTATGGTATGGCTAATTTGGACTGGTAGCTGTGTGAGATGTTTTCCATTTGGGAATAATCTTTCCATCTGTAGAACATTGGGGCTCAGACGGTTTAGGAGTGACCCAATATCACACCCAGATGAATGGATGGAAACAGTTGTTTCTCTAAGATTATTGTTGATGTCCTTCCTACTTAACATTGCTTGGTTCTGTCCACTGAATTTCTAGAACTCCTGCTTTGATCAGGGTTTACGTGGGTTATTAAAAATCATTAAGTCATTAAATTCTTATTTTTTTGTTAGTATTCCTGTTTGTGTGGGTTGTTTTATGTGTTTTCCTCTCTCCACCACCAGGTGGTGCACTGTCCTCGTTGGGCCTCCCTGCACACCTGCGGCTCGTTGGGTCATTACCAGAGGAGCAGTGGGCTGTCTAGCCAAACTGAGATTAGCAGAGTCTAACCTTAGCATTGTTTCTCTGAGTCTTAACTTGTTTTTTGTCTTTGTTCTTCAGCAGGAAGACTTCCTGTGTTACTGGATAAGCCTGGACCTTCTACCCCTGGGAGGATTTACTGAGTCTCACTGAGCAAGGGGAAAACCTCCACATGATCCTTTCAATTCCACTCCTGGAAAACCAAGTGCAGTCCGCTCCTTTACTCCTCTGGGTCCAACGTATGTCTGCCTGTCCGCTCTCCAACGAGTTCCCTGTTCTCTGGATTAAACCCCCACAAACTGGATCCAAGGATAAACCAAGAGCCCCCCAAAAGTGAGTGCCTCTCCAGCAATATTCAAGTCTCAGTCTCTTTTCCCACTGTCCCTGAACTGATCACTGTGATCTCCACGTCAGAGTTTCCAGTTCCGGTTCACCAGTCCGCTGAGTTCCAGCATTGTTTCCCCACAGAGTTCAATCTCCATCAGTGTTTGCTAACCTACAATAAACCTGTAAAACTTTTACCTTTGGTCTCTGAATTCTGAATGCAGGGCTCTTTAACGTTTTCCAGGCCAAGGACCCCTAAACTGATGGTGAGATGGAGAGGAGACTCCCTAATAATATATTGTATTAAACTGCATTATATCAAACTGGTCCCATAGTCACTCTATTACATATGGAGTCATGTAACGAAAGTAATTTCTCCCTGGGATTATTATTATTAAATTCCTGGTACCTCAACCAGGAATCAGAATGGGTGATTCTGATTCTGATTCCTTTTACTAGTAACTAGTTACTTTTACTGTGGATTAACTCAGTAACTCAGTTACTTTTTGGGAGAAGTAACTATAACTTATTACTTTTTAAAAGTAACGTTCCCAACACTGTATGTTCCCGTTTAAACCCTGTTTGATCGCAACGGTCAGCCTTTTTATGATGATAAATACCAAGCCGCAGTAGATCTGAGTTGTTTTATACAGTTTTAGCTTGCTGTAATGAATTGAATGCTTAAAAAGAATGTTTCAATGTTTCTTTCAATATTTACTTTACAGTTCCTTCTGTCTCCAACTCTGAAGTTTTATTTTTGTTTAAAATATTGATAAAAAACCCACCTGAGAGACTAATGACTGATGCTGACCACAGAGCGATGCAGACCAGCAGATAGAACACAGGGCGAAACATGGCCTCAGATGAAACAGGGTCTTCACCGACACAAAGCAAAGTCGAACACAGTCTGCTGATGGGATGTATGTATCAAAGATGGCTAATAGTGAGGCTCAAAAGGGTACAAAAAGCAAACCACCCATCACTAAGAGTAAATATTCTTCCTGTTGCTTAAAACAATCAAACAGCTGCAGGGGAATATTCCTGCCGTATTGATCTATTTTAGCTGGAAACTCAAAGGCCTATGAATACAATTACAACACGGCCTGTAGTTTCCTGTCTGGAGAACTCCAGGCCAGCTGAGCTTAACAACAACATTTCATCATCACACAGAGATAGAAAGGAAGCTGCTTCCAGAGACACCATATTGTTTTTACTTACAGATGAAGAGTTAAGGCTGTAGGCAGAGACGCTGGTTCTGACTGCTTCGATTGTGTTAATAACTAACTACCTATGTTTGCAGAGGGTCCACAGTCTGCAGCTGAGTTCTGCCAACACTGTCAATACACACACAGCCGCCCCCTTTAACCTCCACCCACTCATCTCTGTGATAGATTGGCATCGTTTGTCCTAAAGCTAATCTAGATCCTTTAAAGATAGTTGGTTTAGCTCAGGAAAAAAAATAGAATTGGATCAGAACTGCAGAACCCCTGATAATCACATAGAAATGTGTAAATTTCAAAATAAATAACTGCATATATAAGTGAATAAATAGAAAATATGTATTTTATTATGAAACAGTCTTATTCTTTTCTGTTTTTTCTTTTATCTCTATTCATTTATGAACATATTTGTTCATTTTCTCCTTTTTGTGGTTATATCTACTTTCATTTATATATTAATTTATTTCTAGTTATTTCTTACCAAAACTGTTTCTGTATTTCTGCATTTGCACACGTATTTATTTCTGCATTCTTTTCTCCGTATAAAAATGAGGTGGATGCTTTTAACTTTTGTCTCACAATTTGATTCTATGTTTACTGTAAAAAGCAACATTTAGCTCATCAGCTCTGTTGAAGTCTTTGTTTTATGAGCTGAATAAACGACTAACAACTGAAATGAACAAAAAAAGAAACAGAATAGGTCTTTCCTCTTTTCCCAAGAATTTTTCCCTCCACTGTCTCCTTTGCTTGGTCAAAATAAGAGCTTTGCTGAGGTCAACATCTGAAAAAGTCTGCTGGTTTCCCTAAAAGGACAACAGTTTTACTAGTTGACTAACTAATTTATTTTCTCTTAGTTGATAACCTCCATGTGGTGCAAATCAAGCCAATCCACCAGTCAGTCAGTTAGAGGCTGTGATGGAAGTTCACTTTTCAGCCAAATAGCCCAAACTACAACTGAAAGGTTTAGGTGAAACTCATGTTCAAATGGCAAGCCCTAAAAATGTATGTTCCTCATCCAACCCTATTAACACATATGTTCGTTACTATAACTTTAGAGAAAGTAAAAACATCATTGATGGTTGATGGTTTTGTAAGCTCTGAATACTTCTGTTATGTACTGTCTGTTCTCATTTATTGTCCCAAAATTGGGAAATTCACTCTCTGCATTTTTCTCGGGGAGAGCGGGCTGACATTGTGTCAATCCCAGAGTGGCAGTCTGTGGGAATGAGTGAGACTCATCTATAAATTATCAGTCAGATCTCCCTCCCAGGAATGTCCGTCTTCTTGTTCAGTGCAGCAAACGCCTAGATACGATAGAAATGAGGACACCTGGCCTCAGTGGGTAGGTACCACCCACTGTGGAAACCAGGACAATTATCAGGGTTAACTATTCTTCCACTTGTCTTCTTTTATTTTCTCCCAGCTTGGTTTTCAATGGACTTTTAAAGATAAAAGCTGACTCAGGTTAACAAGGAAACGTCTCTAGTTTCCTTGTAAACCTCCTCCTGTCCTTCACTCCTCCTTTCAGAAAACCTGACAGGAGAAGTGGCCTTCCGAGGTCTGACAGTTTCTGGTCAGAAATCAGCTCCCTGCTTGCTGATGTCTGCTCAGAATGATCTCATCTGTTCTCTGTTTAGGAACTCGCATTTTTCCAGCAAGAGATCAGTCTGAAAGGTAAACATTAGTGTTTTATCCTGAAAGGGCTGATTGGATCCACTCTGAATCAGATGGACTGCTGACCTGTCCACAGAGTAACCTGCATCCTTCCTGTTGATCACTGGAGACAAGCATAGGTCAACACATTAGTCAACTCAGGTACATCATCCTATGGCAACTTTTATCTGTATCTATCATCACACATTGACATCAGGATCCAGAGCATAGCCATATGAGAGGGATAAATGTTCTGAGTGGAATTTCATTAGAAGTTTAACATTCAGGGTTAAAAAAAAAACTATAAGAACATAGTTAAAATCATGTCTACCATTCATCACACATGTACAGTATGTTAATGGGTATCATGTGTCCTGCTGGTCCTTGGAGATGTTTTGTCCTCCTCAGTAAAATCTAGGCCTACCGATAAGAAAAGCAGGCTGCACATTGTGAAGCAGCCAGCTTTCAGCTTCTTACATTACTGCATTGTTGAGCCCGGCCCAAAAACACCTTTGTATCTTGTAACGTTTTGTTGTTCTAATGAAAGCGCTGATGTTTTCATAAAGAGTTGGTGTGGTATGTACAAATAGGTCAATTATGTGACTAAATCAGATGCATACCAGAACCCCACAACATAAACATCCAATCAGTAAAAAAGTTTCTCCTTTTGAGTCGTTCAATCCTACTGTTTGTTATTTTGGGGATTTTTTTCACCTAAAAGAAATTGGAAAGACTGCAGATAAGAAAGCTATAGATGCTATTTATCTGAGTAAGCACTGGATCATCCTTCACTTCAGGCACTGTTTCCTTCTCAATTTATCTATAAGGTGGAGAAATAACTGAACAGAAACTAAACCCTAAGGCAGCCAAAAACTAAATATTAATTAATTTACAGTACCCTCTCATGGACCTTTGTCATACCCAGAAAGTCTGGCTCTGTGGAGGACAAAAGGTGAAGTTAGAATATAGCAGATAGAGAAAAAAACAAACCTAGCAGTCATGAATTTATTAACACTAGAAAAAAAATCAAAATCTAGATAAGTCATTTTTTTTTCTTAAAATAAATGCATTTGTTCTTGGATTGAGGAGGTAAAAGATACATTTGCCAATGGAGCAAGAAAATTTACATTTAAAATAAGAAAACACAATTGGTTTGTCGTATTTAAAGTGCATGTTATCTAATTATCTTATTTCCACTGGCAAACTATCTCATTTACCTACTTAAATTAATGATAAATTCACTTAATTTAAGACATTTTTACACATTTCTAGATCGGTTTTCCAGTGAATTTATGTGGTTCTTCAGTCTCTGTTCTAATTTAACCAGAATAAGAAAAAAAAACTTGAATGTTGGACTTTTTTATTTCTAACTTACAACTGAAGACAGGAACCTGCAAAATAAGCAGGGAAAAATAGACAATGAATTGAGGTCACTCGTGTAACCTGAATGTTACTCATTTAGGGTTTTTGGTTGCTATGTCCAAAACATCTTATTGTAAAACTTTGGTCACTTTTGCTTGTAAGTTTAAAGGAAATAAAAAAGGACAAAAAAAACAACAACTTATAACTGAACACCTGAGGTACCAGGAAATAATATGCAGGATTTCTAGCGAAATGTTGGTGAACGCTTATTTAACAGAACATTCCAGCATCTGAAGGTAAACAAAGGGGATCCATGGTAACACAGACTTGTTTTGTAAAGATGTGAGTATGAAAAAAAGGGTGGAGAGAGATGATGGGGTGATAAATCAAGCAGCGTCTCTTCTTTCGTTTCTGAATATGTTTTTTGCTGTTCCATAATGAAGGAGGACAAACTGCAGGCAGAGAGCCAAGTTCTTCCTCTTCAGGTGGACAATGAAGACACCCCCCCCATTTGTCCTCACCTTTTTGTCAGTGGGTCTGCCCGGTGAGACAGAACCTGAAAGCGGTTTTGTTCTGGACGACGCCTATAAATGCATCAAAGCCGGGTCGGTCCAGCTCATCTTCCTAAAAACCCTGCAGGTGAAGATGCTGCCCAACTCAGAGAGAAAGGTGAGTTCTTCTCCTCCTAAAACTTGTCAAAGATTTTTATTGTCACACCTGGGGGCAATTGCGACGAGTAGTGACTAATTATTAAATAATATTACTAATAATTGCTTTTTGGAAATAATAAATGAAAAAAAAAAAACATTTCACGTTAGCTGTCTCATCATCCGCCATCATTAAACCTCCTCTTCCTCCAGATGTTGTCCAGCATGCTGGGAGTCCTTGTCTTGTCCTCCACCTGTTCAGCCATGCTGCTCCGAAACCTGACCAGAAACATGATGCCACCTGAGGAAGGCTCCGGGTTCGACCCCAACACTTTACGCTGGCCTGAAGAGGGAGAGGATTCACCTTCAGTTCCAGATCCCCAATGGTCAGCTAACGCTCAGCATGTACGCATGCCGTTTTTGCCCTCCGACAACAATATGACCAACAACGGCCTACGGATGTCAGCCACCAACTCACCTCTGATGCCAGAGCCAGATACTTCAATCTGTGACATCATTTTCAGCCAGCCGGTACCGCCCTCCATCGACCAGATCCCATTCTTCTGCATCTGCTCCTACTGCAAAGGAACCATGGGGCCCAAAGGAGACCGTGGGGACCGGGGCCTTCCAGGTATGCAGACTACTTTAATCATATAAATGAAAATCATCAGATTAGGTCTTTTGTGTCTCTTTATACCAGCATATCAGAAGCTGTACACAATTGAGAGAAGTAGTAAATTATGATGATATTAGTCGAGTAGAAACGAAAAAGTAGGGTACAGTAAAACCACTCCTGGAAATAAGGTACTCAAGTCAGTGTAACTGAGTAAATGTAACTAATTTGTAAACGCCCTTGACTGGTAGGAAAAGGATTATCTTATATCTATGCTTTTGCTCGACAGAAATAACAATTGGGGATTTCTTCAAACTTTTGCAATGATATATTTCTATTTTTATATCATTATAAACAGATTAATTTACTATTATTTTTTTGTTGGAATGCAGTACTGCAAATAATCAGAGGGTTGATTCTGAACCATAGAGTTGATCAGAATATCATCATTGTGTTGATATTGATTAACTATCAGATGCACACAACAGATGGTTAAACATCCCTGCAGTCCTTGATCGTTGCAGCAAAGTTTACATTCAGGAATTGAAGAGAAACAGCTTTATTCTCAAAGCTCAGAGCAACAACATACTTATCGGCTAAATAGCGTCACACATGAAAACACAAACAAAGAGTTTCAACAGACATCTGACTAAGGATAGGAACTATTTGGCGTCAAGTTTCAAAGCATGCATTCAGAGCTGGATCTTCTCTGGAGTCTTTATTGTTTTCAGCTTGTTGAGCTGTTCATACCAAAGAATTTTTTTTCTTTCTTATTATTGTCCAATAAAGGAAACTGTTTTTTTGAAAGTTAACTTGACCACCACTTTGATCAGGTCAACCTGGAAGTCCTGGAATGAGAGGAATGACAGGATTCAAGGGTTACCGAGGATTCACGGGCCCCCAGGGAATTAAAGGTAAGTAACATCCATATAGCTTCAGTTACCTTCAAAGGACCTTTATGCTGAAGCATTTAACTTAGTAAAGTAAGATTGAATTGCTTCAGTTTTCTACAGGCAAAACTGCTTTCCTAGAGCTTGTGTTGTATTTTTTACTTCTGTTCCAGGGATCGTTGGAACCCTCTTAGTTGGAGTATTTTAGTTTCTTAACACACTTTTTCAGTCACAGAGGAAGTTAATCATTGAAAATTAGTGCTCTGAATTCTCCCTGTAAGAACCATAACTTACGCAAAAGGTATAAAACCAGAGAAGCACATCCACACCATGCCACTGTCACCACCATACTTCAATCAGAGCCGATATATATTAAAAGTCTTTGGATGTGTTTTATGTTCTAGCTTACCTGAAAACTCCAAACTAAAGTGTCCTTTAGCAGATATATAAGGCTGAAAGGGGGATTCCTCATGAACAAAGCCTGTGCAAATTCTCACTCATCCAGGTCATGACAACATGCAGGCAACCAAGACTAATCAAACTGTCTTCAGAGATACTGTGCAAAATTGTAGTTACCTCTGATTTAAGCCTGTTTTATGGTTCATTAATAATGAGGAGCATTACGGAAAACCCTTAACATCCTCTTCATCATACAACAGTTTCTTCATTCAGAGGCTTCAGAGCCGCTTTAATACTGACCTCTACAGGAGATCCTTCTACTTCCTACTAGTATTTACAGCAGCTCATTAAAACTGCTTAATACAAGCTACAGCCACATTTATTGTTCCTTTAGAGAGGAATAACTTGGGCATTGTTAAATTAAATGAATGTTGTGACTATAAAAATTAGTTAAATGGCACTTATTTACACAGTTCTACCGTTCAGATGGAAATTGCTGCAACAACAGCAAATCCTGATGGACATGAGCATTACTTTATTTAATTGTACTATTTTTTTATTTAATTGTATTAATTTTGCATAATGCATAATGGATTAATTGCATTACCATTTACCTTTATATCCATCTGCAGGTCAAAAGGGAGACTTGGGAGAGAAAGGGCAGACTGGTCCATCTGGGTTCACTGGAACGAAAGGCGAGCGGGGATACAAAGGTGTGCTGACAAATGAGTACAAATGATCCATCAGAGTTTCTTACAGACAAAAATGTTTTATTTTGCAACACTGCACGGCCTAGTCACTCACTTTGATTAAATTGTATTGAATTGAATGGCTTTAATGCCACCATTTTCCCATTCCCTCTATTAGGAAGTATCTGGGATCCTAAGATGTAAAAATGTAATTCAGACCAAATGAGTGCTCCATTTTTGTGTTTACAGGTGAGAAAGGTGACCAAGGACTGGCGGGACCTCCAGGCCTTCAAGGTCCCCAAGGAGAAATGGGCACATGTCCTGCCTCTTGCGAGAGTGTCCCAGGTGCACCAGGTCTGCAGGGGCCACCAGGACCAGCTGGGGCCCGGGGCCTGCCTGGGGTCCAGGGAGTTATAGGACCTAAAGGTGGGAAGGGTGATAAAGGGGATACTGGAGTGCCTGGCAATCCTGGAGTGAATGGTCAGAAAGGTGACCAGGGTGAGCAGGGGATCTGTGAATGCACAGATGGAACTGATGGTGCTAATGGGGCGCCAGGAGATAAGGGAAGTAAAGGGGAAAAAGGTGACCTTGGTCCACAAGGTATACAGGGTCCTGTGGGTCTGAAAGGAGATCAGGGTGGTATGGGTCTCATGGGGCCACCTGGTCCCTGCTCCCCCGCCATCCAATCAGCATTCTCAGCATGCATCGACCAATCATTCCCACCTGCAAACTGGCCAGTACCCTTCCCTGAAGTCATAACAAATGTGCAGAGGCACTTTGACCCAGCCATGGGAATGTACACAGCACCGGTAAATGGCACTTATGTTTTCTCTTTCCACCTGGCAACCAAGGAGAAGCCACTGAAAGTTGGCCTGTTCCGAAATTTCTTTCCTGTGGTGAGAGTAACAGAAGCATCGAGCCAAGCTACCACCAGCAATACGGTTGTTCTCCATCTGAACATTGGTGATAGGTTATGGCTGCAGGTAAAGGACACCCTTACCAACGGCATGCACACCGACAGTGAAACCAAAAGCACATTCTCTGGCTACCTGCTGCACCCAGATTCCTGCGATGCAGCCTTTGGTAGAGGCTTTTTCCCAGCACTCCCTGCCCCCACAAGTGGCTTTAGCTGGGATGGCCCTGGTGGTCCTGCCACTCCTTAAGCCAAGTAGGTTCCTTCCCCGTCACAGATATTCAGATGCAGTGTCAACAGACAGCCAATCAAATCCTCTGTGTAATCATTGCTGCATGTTTTAAAGGAGGGGTGTTTGCAGAATGTGATGGTTAAAAAAATACTTCATGCTTATTTCTTTTATTTAAAATTAATAATTTAGAGTTTTGCCGACCTTATCAAGCCTGGTCGATCATATCCTGATTGCTATTGCAAAGTTATCCATAGCTGCAAGTTTAGCCTGTGGCAGGATTTTCTATCGTGTGACTCTTTCATTTGGCACACATTTTTTACATTTTACACCGTAAGTTAAGCCGAATAACATCTACATCTTCTTCTTAGAGTGCATAATTTTAATGTTTTGAATTCAATAAAGAGTCAGCGTTTAATCATTTTAGATACAGGAAGATATTTAGCATAAGGTGTAGTGACAGCAGCTAGCAGCTAGGCAGCAACATAGAGAGGTAGACAGCTTTCTGTCCTTTATTGAATACTTTTAAAAAAATAGTAGGGATGCTGGGATCTGATGAATATGAACTTCAGCTATTTAGTAAATCAAACTGACTGAACAGTTCAGAAAAATTATGAATAGTAAACTTCGACAGTCAAATTTGAATGAATATTGAAATTATCCGACTTTAAAGCGGTTCATTCTCAGAGACCTTTTAAAAAACATGAAGAGTTAGTAAAACTGTATGAAGAGGAAACTAACATGACAAGAAGAAACAGGTTTGAAACTCTCCTCCTTTCAAACGTCTAGATGAACTCACTTCTGATTCAACACTGCGTCTAATGTAGGCATTCAGTCGGCCCCTAAATAAAGGCGTAGATTATCCAGCTGGCTGAAATGTTTATTATTTTTGAGGTTCAGTTTTGTTCCATCATAAAACACTTTCAAAGCACTTTGCCCATGTAGAGTTGATTTGCAATTATTTGTTAAAATCAGCCTCATTTTTTAGCTTTATTATCATTTTCTTTTGAGACAACAAATGAATAAAAACTGAGCAAAAGCTTCAATGTTGTTTTTAGACATTACCTAAAGTGTAAATTTGTTCTGTGACTGCTTTAAAAAAAAAAGATTTATGTAACTGACTAAAGCACCTGATTCAAAGGGAAGCGCCTTCAAATATGGAGCTGAGTGTGAAACTGACTGAAAGAGAGGATCATTTGAGACAAACTCACTGATCATAAGTGAGAGACTCCTGTTCTTTTTGGTTTGTTGTAGCACTTCATTCTTCAGGTAATTCATCTGAGGGTGTGAAAAGGCAAAATGTTTGGATCACCAAAGTAAAAGGAACACTAAAACAAGAGATGCTGCATTTTTGTGTCTTTATTCAAATACAAACCAAGTCTATGGGTCCCCTGCTGAGTTTTTGAGGTAATTTCCCAAACAAAGTTTCCTTCATTTGGCTGCTTCACGCTAACCTGTTCCAAAGAATCCAATTGGAACATTTTACAAAGCAGAAATCCCAAAGAAATGAAGTATTCTTTTATGAACATAATTGAAGTCATGTTCAATTTGTGCGTTTTTAATCCAAAAGATTTCAGATTAGAAAACAGAAGCACCCTGAAATGTGATAAGAAACTCCAGTTTTAACCATAAATGTAGAAAATCCAGAGGGAAAAATATTAGATTTCTCAAATCAGCAGAGTGTTAAAGAGGTGAAAATAAAAGCAACAACAGGAAAGAGTCCAACAGCTTTTATTGTTCAATCACAGGACAAGGCGTCTTAGCCTTATGAAGCTGCAGCTCTCAACACCAACGTTTCTATGGCTACTAAAAACTGAGCTGCAGGAAGAACATGCAGGTGAGCTTTAAAAGATCGCCTAAATGAAAAAAAAAAAAAAAAGACTGTAGCTGTTTGAATCACATTAAATCCTAACTGCTGATGAATCAAATTGCTAATGGTAGCAAAAACACTAAAAATACTTTGGAACACACAGATAGGAAATTGAAGTTAGAGTAGAGAGAGTTAAAGAACAATTTAGCTTTGGTGTGCATTAAAAAGAAGGACTTCAGGTGGGAGCTCTCTGTATTTTTACCCATGTTGGGGTTCCACTTTGGATAAAATTAGTCAAACCCCATCGATGTTTGCTTGAGTGGACAATCTATTGGCTATCCATCCATCCATCCATTTTCTGTCACACTCTTTGTTTACTGGCATATATTGACATCCCAAGCGGGTTGCGAGTATTGCTGGTGCCTCTCCAGCTGTCTACGGGTAAGAAGCGGGGTACACCCTTCACAGGTCGCCAGGCAATCTACTGGCTAGAATACAAACAAATGTAACCACCCAGGATGAAGCGCCAGTGCAAAGTCACCACTACAGTCAGGCGGCACCAGAGCATCAGACAATTTGTGTAAACAGTGGAGTCTTAGGAGAAACATCAGACAGCATTATCAGGTTCTCCAATAGGCTGGCTGGATTTGTCGTAACATGCCTTTAAATCAACATCTCCAGTCAGGATGTTGACCGAAGTTTCCAAATGTTGGGGAATTCATCTTTACCTGTGGGCTGTTTTTTTCAGAATTGAACTTAAATGGGTAGATTTATTGTTTAAAGATAAAATACAAAATGTTTGGGGTTCTTTTCTTCTCAACTTCCACCTATCCTCTAACAATTCACCACAAAGATGATTGTTTTTGTGTCTTGCATGAATATGTGCTTGACATTAAGTTCCTCAAAGTTTTTTTCATTTAAGTAGGGCGACAGTGGCGTTGGATGTAGGAGTTTGCCCTGAAAATGAAGGCCAAGCCCTGGCTCTGACTGTCATTGTTGTTGTGTCCTTGGGCAAGACACTTCACCTGCATTGTCTACTGATGGTGGTCAGAGGGGCCGGTGACGCCAGTGTACGGCAGCCCCGCTTCTGTCAGTGAGCCCCAGGGCAGTTGTGGCTACAATGTAGCTTGCCATCATCAGTGTGTGAGTGAATGGGTGAATGAATGTAGTGTAAAGCGCTTTGGTCAAGTCTCCTGACTTGAAAAAGGCGCTATGTAAGTACATGCCATTTACCATATAATCTTTGGCAGAGTTAATTTTTTGTTACACCTATAAAATTTGCAGAACTGAGACATGGTTTTAATAAAAGTGTGTTTATGCTCTTCTGTAATAAAACCTTTAGGAACTGAAGTACTTTTCACTCAACAAATAACATCTAAACAGCCCTTCATTAAAGGACCTTTTCTAGAACCACCCCTCTGCCATCTGTCCTCTACTTCTCTTTTGGCCCCATGTCATCCCCGCCCGACACGTTGCCTTCCTCATCATCATCATCGCCCGCTCCAATGATCCCCTTCAGGTAGGAGCGCTTGAATTCCTGGAACACAAGCTCGTCCTCCATCTCACTGGGAAAAGAAGGAACATCTCGGTAACAGCTTCACAGAGAGACAAACTCAGATAAAATGGAGCCGTCTTTATATATTAACTATCGGACATGTTTCAGGTGTGAAGTCAGAAAACTTTGAGGAAAAATAGAAACACAAAAAATCACAAAGTTTCTGTGAATTAAAGAAGAATCAATTTGGACCCAACAGCAACTGTCAAGGCAATTATATTTATTTATGCCTTCAAGCCCATTCCATTAAAAATGTGTTCCCAATCTATCGTTATCTCCTCATAGATGACCCTGCCAATAGTTGGTTTCTAAATTATTCATCATTCTCTAAAGTTCAAAGGTCGACACTGCAGGCTGTACAGACCAGTATTATTAACAGTCTTGTTCCACATTGTGCCTCTGAACAAGACTTTATTTAGTCTCTGCCCTTAAATGTCTCTGTACTTCTTGGTCTCGGTTGATGCCTTCACTAAAACACTAATCCCCTCACACAGGAACCACAGCCCTGGATTCAAACCCAAAACACCTAAAACATTTTTTTTTATATTTTCAAAGTAAATTGATTTGTAGGTCTTCACAATTTTTGTTTACTGGCATATATTGACATTTGAAAAGGAAAAAAAAAAGCCAAATGAGATGACATTTAAATGAAATTAAATAACAAATATCATGGCTTAATTTTTGGCCTAATTTTCTGAATAAAAAAAACCCAAATATCAGACATCATTTAGACCTTGGTTTTTAGGCTAAATCTGGTCGGTCCATCTAGTCTTTATTTAGTCCAGAAATAGTCGTTGAAAACTGGGCAGTTTTTTTTTAATGTCTTTTCAGCTATTTGAGAAGTACGGCTTTCCAGCTTTCAGTTTTCTAACAAATCTAGAAGTCATTTAAAAGTAAATTGTTTTGTCTTTTCAATGTCTTTTCAACCAAATATAGACGTTTTTGGACATGAGCATGAGTAGCAGTGAAAGAATGCTGCTAAAATGACAGGAGATGATGAGACCCAATCCTATCTGTGATCATCTGAATTAAAGCCACCAGTTGAACAGGAATGTTCTCCTCAGCTGTTCAATTAGACTGAATACTCTCATAGTTACCTCTCCTTGACTGTCGGCAGCAAGAAAGAACAAACAAAGGGTTACCAGTGAATGACATTTGATGTACAGATGATTTTTACATAACATTATTTGAGAAGAAAGTTCTACCTGCGTCTGGTTTGGGATGCATCAGTCTAAAGGGAACCTCCAGGCCGACCTCACTGCAACGAGAAAAAAAAAATCTTGATTTCTGTTTAAATGACAGTAGTTATAAAAATGAGTCAGAGTTTTCCTCTAGCTTAAATATACTGTATTATATTCAATAAGACATTCTCAGAGAGGATAACTCTGCTGAACTCACCTAGATCCCATCATCCTGTCAGCATGTTGGAGATAAACATAAAAAATAGATTACAGAACAAAGCCTTCAGAAAAAATGAAAACCCCAAAACAAGACCAAGAGCAACCACAGAGCTCCATAATGTGATTTAACCAGGTGTGAAATAATCAAACACTTTATTTTCCTTTGTCTTTTTTGTTCTGAGCACCAAGCCATTGCTCCACGTCCTCTGATAGATAAAATGCTGCAGCGGCTATCTAAGGTCGACTAGAACTCAACACCTAACAACACTATTATGACCCCAGTTCAAAGGGTTGGGTGGTCAGATCTTCAGGAGCTTTTTTCTAATTCTCTCTCATTGTGGATCATTTATTTCTAAGGAAACTCAAAAAGGGAAGACTATAATTATTTCCTAGTTGAAAAATAACTTTAGTTTATTTAACTTTTCTTCTTCTCTCAGTAGATAACTTTGGTTCACCTGAGCCAATAATAGTAGGACCATAAGCCCACATATGTCAGGGAGGCTTAATATTGCTTATTCCTTTTGATCCTGCAGCTTGATTCAGAGAAGTTATGCGACTGTCTGGTGAAAATAAGGTAACCGGATTGGCTTCAAAAAATTAATCTGATCCTATGCAGTTAAACTCTGAGGCATCATAGGGATGGATTTATATCCTGAAATGTTCCTGTACGTTTTATTAACTTTTAGTTTCCTCAGACGGACAAATTTCCCTTAGCTTCTGAGAACCTTGTATTTGTTTATTTTGTCTGTTTCCTTAAAAAAACACTCACATTTTAGATTAAATACAGAAAGAAAATAAAATACTGACCCTCCAACGATGAGCTTCACCATAACTTTGTATGACACCATGATTCCAAGAACTTCCTTCTGAAGTCCTTCCTTAATGCTGCAAATCAACACAAACAGTTGAAATCCTGCAGACAGAGAGGTAGAGGCTTGCTGCAGAGTGGTGACGTCCTGCTCACATGCTGGACGAGGCCAGGTTGGTATCTTCATGCTTCAGTTTGCCATCCAGAGCAATGCCCCTCCTCTCCCTGTTGTTGGCCAGCAGCGGCAGCAACTTGTAGACTTTCTGCAGCGTCGCTCCGGCGGACACAGAATCTCTGAGATAGAACCAAAATAGGGCAGAGTTAGACAAAGACCAGGGAGAGCAGCAGTTTCTAAACACACAGAGAAATAAGCAAAGACACAAAGATTCAGATGTTTTTAAATGATTTATTTAAACAAAATAGAAAATTGAATATCTGTTTTTTTTAATAAGAAATTACCATTCAGAGGGTTAATGGTTTAACTGAATTTATGGAACTAAAACTCAGCTATAAAGGGAAATAGGGTTTCTATTTCTATTTTTAGGTTTCCCTGGTTTGTTTTTGTTTTCTTTTTGAGGACACTTGCCTTGAAAAAGCTTTCCCCAGATTCCCCTATAAAAATAAATGGCTTTGAGAACAATTTCCTCTGAGAAAATGTCGATAAGATATGAGGTGAAATGATAGAATGACTCACAGCTTCTGACTTTAAGGAGTTAGATATTTTTACAAAAACACAAGATGGCAGCATTTTAAAGTGATGTTTAAAAGTGTCTCCTCATGGCTAACAAGCTGTGTCCTGAGCCCCCTGCTGTTCACCTTGAGGACACACGACTGCGTACCCAGGTTCAGCACCAGTCACATTGAGAAGTTTCAGGGGCGGATCTAGAAAAATATTTATGGGGTGGCCAGAGGGGGGCAGGAATTTTTGAAGGGGTGGCAACATATGGCATTTGTTTACACTGAATTTAATCACAGTTATCACAGTTTGGTGAGAATAGTATGTACAGTAAATGTTTCATGTGAAACAGTTCTTATTAGAAATACATCATACAATGTGATCTCACCTAATAGGAGATAGAAGAGTGATAACACTACTTCTAGAGGGGTATTATCACAGGAAAGGTATTAAGGTAAGACACAGGTGCTGAGTCGCAGATGTTTGAAATTAACTGTCAGAGATGCAGCTTTACAGCATTTGCACAAGAAGAAACTATAGAAAGACAAACTTACCCAGCAGAGATCTATGGACTGAGCTGTACTAAAGTGAGCATAACTACACAGTAGAACTAAATGGGTCAAGGCACCCAAACAAGGTACCGGACATTTATGTATTGTTTACTCTGAACACACATTTTTTCCTGAGTAACTTGACATACAGCAGTTAAGGCAACATGAAAGGGACATTTCATGCATGTCAATATGCTGTAGATAGAGCTGCTGTATCAACAAATCAACAAAAAGGCAGGTACTGTATGTTACATCAAAATCTCCACAAATCTGAAAAGAAGAAACATAAAAATACATTTTGCTTCCAGTATGAAAAAGTACAAAACATTTTGTGAGTAGGTTCATACAGGTCATTTCTTGGATAGTTTCATACTATATATACAAAAAAAGAAACAATAACACTGCTTCATATTAAGCAGGATTTACACAAGTATCACATTTTTAACTTTACTTTACGCTTTTAACAAACATCCAAAACAAAATGTAACAGCTCTGTAAAGGCTCACCATAGAGCATAACATAAAGTTGACATGACTATAACACCTGAATGTTGTGATTTCCATGTTACTCAGCAAAACGCTTCACAAATTTATTTAGATCCAATGCCTTTGTGCGTTTTGATTCAATGCTGAGTACAGCCAAACTTGATAGTTTCTTTTCTGTCATAGTTGACCGAAAAAATTTCTTTATGAGCCTGAGACATCAGGCCTAATTAACATCATAGTTAGAGAAATAACGTTCTGCAACCTGATTTTTATCATCTCAAAATCTTCATTGTAGTTATGCTAGAAACATTGTGCTTTCATTGTGCTTTAATTTCTCGATAAATAGTTAATCAGCTTTTACTTGTTTCATCCCGTGTCTCCTCTCCCCATCACCCCCTGGCTCCCTCGCTTTGCCTCACTTAGTTTTCAAAAACAAATCAGTCTCAGTCGCTCTTGCGTCATCTCGTGCTGCATTCACTGCAGTCCGACATTGGAAATTAGCGGTCGTAATTCTCAAATTATCCATAATTCATAAGCCTCGCTACCTCTACCGCCAACTGGGGTGGCAGCAGGGGTGGCAAGGCTGTCATTTAGGTTGGCATTTGCCACCCTATGCCACCCCAGTAGATCCGCCTATGAGAAGTTTGCAGACGACACCTCGGTGGTGTGCCTCATCAGAGACGACAACAACCTGGACTATAAAGAGGATGTCAGACATCCTCACCACCTTCTACAGAGGCACCAAAGAGAGCGTTCTGACCAGCTGTCTGACTGTGTGGTGTGGAGGCGGCAGCATCGCAGACTGGAAGAAGGTGCAAAGAGTAGTGATTTGTTCCCCCTGCTGCCCCCTGGGAATAGGCTATGCAGCATTTAATACAGGTCCAGCAGGTTCCGAAGCAGCTTCTTCCCCACCGCCATCAGACAGCTGAAAGTTGAAAAAACTCAAAAATCATGTCACAGACTCATTTTTTTGCACAATGTTTTTTCTCCCACAATGTAAACATTTGATCACTGAAGCACTTTTAAAAAATGGAAATGTCATGAGATCTGTACCAAACGAAATTTTATTTTGTATGCACTCTGTGTATACAAGATGACAATAAATGTTGTCTACTGTAAGTCTAAGTACAATTGTTAGTAGCAATTTTGCAATACCTGATAAGGGCACTAGATGGAGCTATTTACTTTTCTCAAGCACTAAAGAAGCTTAACCCCTTGCTCACACTGGCTCCGGTTACCGAGCCGACTGAGACCGCAACTCTCGCACACCCCCTCTCACACCGCCCTTTTGACTATGGTGCGGTGTGGCTCTGCGGCTCCGGCAACAGGTCCGGAGATTTAACTAGCGAGAACAGAAGTTCACTTGAGTTCACGTAACTTCACGCGATAACACGGCCCAAATAAGGATCTTGTTGCGGAGGGCTCCGGCACGCCGCAAGGATAGCTTTCTTGCAGAATTTTCTGCAACGCCGGAGTGTCTCGATTAACCGCAGCCGGGCAGCTCAGCAGCCGGTGAGAGAGGTTTACGTCTTTTTAATGACTTAGAATCACTGCGGCGCCGCACCCACCGCACCGCAACGGTAAGTCGGTGTGAGCCTGGGGTAAATCTGTGCTTCTCTGACCTACTTCTTACCAACAATATAAACATATTTAACGCTGATCTTTCTGGCTGCTGGTGGGTGAAAAGGCCAAATCTAGCAGGTTTAAAATGCAAACTGTAAACAGCCTTTAACTATGTATTAAAGTGTAATGACAGAAAAAACATTTTATTACATTTTGATTAAGCTTAAATACTTTTTAAAAGATATTTCCAAATCCCTTTCTTTGATTTCATGGGCCCACAGAGGAGACATGGCCCAAACTGTGGGAGCCAATGACATGCAGTCAAGAGCAAGTCTTGTCTCCATTGACACATTCCTGAGTTCAACTCTCAGCAGGAAGCAGCGCTTAAAACATGTCAACGTCATTTGACCCCATTTTATTTTCCAGCAGGTGTAACATATGGCTCACATTCTATAGCTATTCATGGCTTCCCTGCTAATAAACTGAGATCAGCTTTATAATAAGATTATATTAGAAGGTATTATTTGCTGCTTTTGGTGGTAAAAAAGCCAACAAACCCAATTAACTAAACAGTAACTAAAACGGCATGTCATTTAAAAACCTGCTGAGCTTTAATCAATTTTGCAGTAGATTGCATCAATGATTTTAAAGCCTTTTACTCCTTTGGTACCAAACAGGACACAGCTGGGTAGTCATTAGGGTTTTTTAAATCATGGATCGTTTTACAGAAACATTTATCACATAATTCATCCACTGGATGATTTGATTTTGTGTGAAGGTAAAACTCTAAATGCATTGGCAGCTTACATGACATTTTACCAAAACATAAGGTATTAAATAAAGACACAGAACTGAGTAGATTTTAAGGTTTCAAACTGAAAAGAACCTCATCTAGTCTTCAAATAGATGTTCTTGTGTGGAACGGTCTTGATTATAACTTAGAAGGGTTTTGTGTACACTTATCTCCGTGGGTAAGATCCTTAGAGGGAGTTCAACTCCAGTCCAGAAATAAGGGAAAACTCTGTGTGTGAAGGGGTGTGTGAAGGTGTGGACGTGTGTGTTAGCCTCGGAATTAAAGAAGGACAGTTTCTTTCTGTCCAGGTCCAGCTCCACCCTGATCTTCTTCAGGTTTTTCACTCCGAGCAGCGGACAGATTTGAGGTGGAGACATGGCTGTGAGTTTGTTGTCACACAGCTGGATTCTCCACAATCCTGACCATAAGCCTCCGTTCCTCTGTACAGAATCTTGCAACACGCCCAGTTCCCATCTGGGCTGGTTTTCCACATCCACCTTCCAGCTGCGAGTTCCCGAGCTGAATCCCTCGGATCCCAAGACAGCACAGAAACCTTTGATCCTCTCTGGGTTTTCAGGCAGCTGCCGTTTCCCCCGACACCTCACAGTGGTCAGTTCCTTAGACAGGATTAATTCTGGGTTTGCCATGTTTGGGTCCAGAATGATTGGAGTGTAGGAGACTGTGTCTTTCATGTTCTTCCAGATGTTAAATCCTAGGTTACCCAGATGTTTGGCAACATCAACGAGAGCCCCAGAGGCCAGCTGGGGGTCGTCCAGCTGCGGGCAGAGCTGCACTCTGTCCATTCTCATCTTGAAGTTTAGAAGGAGTGAAACATCTGAAGCCCTCAGCTCCTCCTCTGTGGCTCTGATCGCTTCCAAAAGAGCCGACATCTCTCTCCTCAGTGCTTCAATCTTCTCCTTTATCATCTGACTCTTCTGCTTCTCCTCCTTCTTCAGAGCACACACCTTGACTTCTTCTTCTTCCTCCAAAAACTTGTGCAGCTTCTGAAACTGCAGTTTGATTTGCGTCTCTGAGTTCCGGGCCTGGACCTTGATGTGCTCCGCAGTTTGACTGAAATGGACTTTTACTTGATCAAAAACCTTCATTTTTTCTTCATTTTTTCCTTTATGCTCTCCTGAAGCTCCTTTCTGTGCTGTTGAGCAGCTTCATCGATGGGTCTGAACCTGTGACTGCTGTGTTTTTCAGAATCTCTGCAGACAACACAGACCAGTTCCTGATGGTCCAAACAGAACATTTTGAGTTTCTCTCCATGAAGGCTGCAGAGATCCTCGCAAATCTTCTGGATTTTCCTCAGAGAGAAACTCTCACAGAGGTTCTTTAACACCAAGTTGCAGAGGGCTTCCCTCTCCTCTGAGATGGTTTTACACAGAGGACACTCCCGGATCGTCTTCTCAGTCCACCAGTTCAGCAGACAGGCTTTACAGAAGCTGTGGCTGCACCGCAGGATGACCGGATCTCTGAAGGTCTCAAGACAGACGGGACAGCGGAGATCTTCCTGTACTTGGCTTGCCATTCTGTCTATAAGGAAAGCTGAGAAAAATGCAGCTCATGTGGAAAACTAGAATAAATCAACCCGAAACTTCAGATGTCTCCTTTCCATCTGAAAACATCCAACTGCAGATCTGTTGAGACTTGCAGGCTGATAGTAGCCGAGGTTTTAAACACGTCTCACTGGATCGCGGTTTAGTCTCAGCAGAGGCGGAGAATTTTTCAGCTAAACTGGTTGATCTTCCATTTCATTCTATAGTTTCTGAACATGTAAACTCCGTTACAAAACAACCCTTTGAAATATTACTTTTATCCTTTTTTAGACACACTCACACTTTAAGCAACAGTTTTTAGAAAAACTAACAAACAATCCAATCCAATTAAAGAGTTTGGCCCTAAGTAACATGATCGGTACTGTCAGTGAAGGATGCCCAAATGTTACAGAACCTGCAAATCCACCGCATGAATGTTACCAGCTGGCCCTAAAAACGCCTGATAAACATCTGATAATCTGTTTTCAACTGATTTTATCTGTCCAGTTATAAAAGTAGGAACAACAACAAAAAACTTTGTTTACTGAGACTTTTAACTCTTTAAATGGTCACCTGAAAAGCAGACCCTTATAAAAAATTTTAAATATTTTTTTTCCAGTGACTTATCTATAAAAAAACATTTTCACAAAGTTTTACAAATAATCTAAAAATGAAGTTCTAGCATCAACACATACAATTAATCCATCCATCCATTATCTGACATGCTTGTCCCAAGTGGGGTGCTGGTGCCTATCTCTAGCTGTCTACGGGCGAGAGGCGGGGTACACCCTGGAGAGGTTGCCAGTCCAGGTTGTCAAAAACACTCAGTGGATTGAGGTGCCCTCAGGTGTCAGGGAGGGCATTCCACAGATGTGGACCATGGATGTATTCATGTGTGAGAAGGGAATTTTTCAATCAGTCCTGGTGGAGGTGGGATGCCAGTGTATTGAATGGAGAAAGGGGGTAATGTTCTTATGTTTCCACACTCTCATCAGGATCCTGGCTGCAGAGTTTTGAATATACATGTACTGAAGCCTCTGCAGACTCTTTCTAAGGATCCCAATGAGAAGTGCGTTGCAATAGTCCAGTCTGGAGGAGACAAAGTATGAACCACCTTTCTGTTTCTGGGAAGGAGAGGATGGGACGGAGTTTGGAAATGTTAAGGAGATGGTAGAAAGAGGTCTATATGTGCTTCAAAAGTGAGTTGGGAGTCCATTTTTTTACACCTTTACTAACTGTTGATGAGAGTGGGATATCAGTACCAGAAAAGTTGCTGCTGGTTATGGATAATGATTTGTTTGGTGAGAAGTTCCAAACAGGATGGCTTCAGTTTTGGAGCTTATTGAGTTAAAAAAAAAAGTTTTCTAATCTACAAATACAACAAATGGATTTATAAACATGAAAGCAGATAATAAATAATCTAACAATTTGCTTTGTGATGGGAAATCTGTTTATACTAAATGATAAACATGAAAAATGAAATGTGATGTTACCATCTATCGTAACATGTAAATGCGACCATAGAGGTGCTCATCATTCGGACTTCACACACCTTTGCTTATAGTTTATTATATTTAGAGAATAACTTATGAGGTTAAAAGTCCAGAATTTTGATGTTTAACTTGTTCAAATCTATGGAGGACCAAGAAAGTGACTAAAAAAATAAAACTATTTCAGATTAAACTTTAAATCATGCATTAGAAACCAAACTTAAAAGGGTTTTTAAGTACAAATTTTAAACTGATTTATGAAAGACGAAATAACAATACACTGAGTGACTGGAAGATTAAACATAAATGTATAAATCTTAGATCTAACTACTCAGTGTACAAAGAAATTTTTTTTCTTTTCTTTTCTAAGCAGTAAGAGTAAATTTCCTTTTGTCAGAGTTTTTGTTTTTAAAATGAAGTAAAATCTGGGTGGCACTTTTAAAGGTTTTTTATATTAGAGCAATATTTTGTGTAAAATATCATTTTAACTATTGTAGAAAAATTAACAGTGAAGGGTTAGAAAAAAGACCCTGAATTCAAAACAAAATTTATAAAGTCAGTTGATGAATAAAGGAAATAGAGCATAAAGATTGTCTTTATATACTTAACCCCCCACCCCCTTACCAGACTGGCCAAGCTTGTCTGGTAGGGTGCATGACTGTAAAACTCACTTGGATGAATCACATTACGGAGGGTGGGCCCAAAATGTAAAATGCTCTTTGTAACAATAACAGTCTGCAACGGAGCAATATTTCAAAGATGCCCTTTATCATGTCCCAAAGGGGCTTTTTATATCCTTAAGATGTCAACAAGTTGGCCACTTCCATGAAAGAAAATCAAAAAAAGTTTTAGTGTCATATCCAGAATGATCTGATTAGTTATAACCTGTTTCCACCGACTCTGTTAGTCTCACCATTGAAATAGGTCTCTACAGTACCAGCTCCTTTCCAGACTAATGTTCATGACGCAACTAAGTCTGGCTGGCTAGGCTACATATTATCTAAAAGAACAAAGTGTCTGTTTAGCAGGTTTGGATATGTTGTGTTGGGATCTGGAGGTCTGTTCACCTTTCTCCAGCAGAGGGCGTCCTAGGTCTCCTGGAGCCGAAGCTGACTTCTACACCTGCGGCTCGTTAACTCATCAGGAGACCAGCATATAAGCAGTGGCAGCGCAACACTCCAGTGCCAGAGTGTTAAGCCAGTTACGGTTAGCAAGCCTGAGCCAACCAACCTGTCTGATTCTCTGACTCCCTTGATACCTGAACTTGAACCTAACCAGTTTTGTCCTCTCTGCTTCTTAGAAAGAGCCAAACTGAATCCTGAAACTCTGGAAGAGTTTCTCATCAGAACTACCTGTCTGATCTCTGGAGATCCTTGGATGTTCAAACTGTCTGAACCTGCCTGCCCGCTCTCAAGAAGAGAACTGGAGATAACCTCTGATCTGAACACCGAGAAGTCTGAAGTCAAGCCCTGCCACTGCCAAGCCCTCTGCTCACCATCTGCCTCTGGACCCTCCTGGTTCCCTCCCTCTACCGCTCAGTCAACTACTGAACAGGTACAGACCTGCATTATCCTTCAAACAACAAAACCTGAAACTCAGCTAACCAAACTTTCCCTCTCTGCAGAGAACCCTGTTATGACCAGTCCGGGACCAGTCCCTTAATCAGTCTTTATTATTCATTGTGTTTTCAATAAACTGTTAAACTTTTCCTCCGTGTATGAGCGTGTTCTGCATGTGGGTCAGATCCCTTAATCGCAACATGACAGAACACTCTGGCCAACAAACTAACCCAGCAGTCCACCTCAGGAGGATGATTGAGGAGCAAGACCCCTTATCCAAGGACACGACTCCACCCTCCGTGAGTTTAATAGACGCCTTGATCAACCTAACCAAACTTTGCAGCAATTAGCTGGCTATCTCAGAGATGCTACTCCCAGAGCGGAGCCAGCTCAACTTCCGGTTCCGGAGCCAGACCCGCCTCAAAGGTCAGAACCTGTTCCGTCATTTCCTGAATTCCGTCCGTCACTTCCTGAAAGATTCTCTGGTTTAACTAATAAATGTAAAGGGTTTCTATTCCAATGCAAGTTAATTTTTGAACACTCGCCGTCCAGTTTTTCTAATGACAAGAGGAAGATAGGTTTCATCCTTTCTCAAATGACCGGAAGAGCCCTTGAATGGGCCGAAGCCAGATTTCCCACAGTGTGTAGTAGAACTTGCACCTTCGATGAACTTATTAAGGAATTTTCACAAGTCTTCAATCAAGACTCAGACAAATCGATTGATTCCAGAGCCCTGTTAAATCTACATCAAGGAAATAAAACTGTAGCCGAGTTTTCGATTGACATCCGGGTTAAGGTTGCTGCTTCCGGGTGGAATGAATGTGCTTTGAAAAGCGCATACTTCAAGGCTCTAAACGAAGAAATAAAGGATGAACTAGCCACCATTGACGAACCAGCTACCCTGGAGGAATTAATCAGCCTTACAATTCATTTGGACAATAGACTCCAAGCCAGAACAAGAGCTAAAGTAAGGAGCCATGTCTATTCTGTACCTGCCTCATCTTTCAGTGCTTCTGTTTCTCCTGTGTCACCTGAAGTCGACCCCAGACCTAGGAGTCGTAATCAACCTGTCTCTGTTCCTGCCTCTTTGACTCATGGCGTCTCTCCCTCCACAGAAACCTCTGATGTAGAGCCTATGCAGATCGGTCATACCAGACTCACGACCGAGGAAAGGCAAAGGAGATTCAAGGGGAATCTATGTATGTACTGTGGTGAGCCCGGCCATTTTGTCTCCACCTGCCCAGCTAAGGTAAAAGCCGGGGTCCGTCAGAGGATATGAGGAGCCTGGCGGACCATCTACAATCTGAAAGATCTCCTCATCGGTTACTTCCTGCCACTTTATTCACTTCTGACCAAACCATCACTTTGTCCGCATTCATAGATTCCGGTTGTGAAAAGAATCTTATAGACTCTAAACTGGTTAAACAATTAAACGTTGAAACCATTCCCTTGAAGAAACCTCTTAGAGTTTCAGCCATTGATGGAAAGAAGCTGCATCAAGTCACACATCAAACTCAGACTCTTGAATTTCTAATCTCTGGAAACCACAGAGAGACCATATCTTTTTTTGTTATGAGTGGTTAGAATTACATTACCCTCACATAAATTGGGCTAAGAGACACATTGAATCCTGGTCTGCCTCCTGCCATGTCTCCTGTCTCCGTTCCGCAGCACCATATATTCAGTCGCCAAGCAATCTAAGGGAGGTTGAGCCACCTGATTTGTCTTCAGTACCCTCTGACTATCATGATCTGGCACCAGTCTTCAGCAAGGTCAGTGCACTCTCTCTCCCTCCTCACAGACCATACAAATGTGCCATTGATCTATTGCCTGGGGCTCCCCTCCCTAGCAGTCGACTTTTCAATATTTCCAAACCTGAAAGAGAAACTATGGAAAAATACATTAATGAGTCCCTAGCTGCCGGGATTATTCGTCCGTCCTCGTCCCCTCTTGGTGCCGGTTTCTTTTTTGTAGGGAAAAAGGATGGATCTCTCCGACCATGTATTGATTACAGGGGACTCAACCAGATAACTATTAAAAACAAGTATCCCTTGCCCCTGTTATCATCTGCATTTGAACCCGAGCAAGGGGCAACTGTGTTTTCTAAGTTGGATCTAAGAAATGCCTATCATCTCCTCAGAATGAGAGAAGGAGATGAGTGGAAGACGGCCTTCAAAACCCCACTAGGCCAATTTTAATACCTGGTTATGCCTTTTGGTTTGAATAAAGCTCCTGCCTGTTTCCAAGCTCTGGTTAACGACGTGTTGAGAGATTTCCTTAACATCTTTGTTTTCGTTTATATTGATGACATCCTGATTTATTCCAAGAATCTGTCTGATCACAAGAAACATGTCCGCTTGGTTCTCCAAAGACTTCTCGAGAACAAGCTTTTCGTCAAAGCCGAAAAATGTGAGTTTCACCAACCTTCTGTCACCTTTCTAGGATTTGTGCTCGAGGGCGGGCAGGTGAAGCCATCAGAGGACAAGATTAAAGCTGTTCTGGACTGGCCTACCCCCGAGAATCACAAGCAACTTCAAAGGTTTCTGAGTTTCGCAAACTTTTACAGAAGATTCATCAGAAACTATAGTCAGACAGCCCAGCCTCTCACTGCTTTAACTTCTGTCAAAAGAGCTTTCCACTGGTCTACTGAAGCCGAATCTGCATTCAATAAACTCAAGGCTCTTTTTTCCAGTGCACCAATCCTGATTTAACCAGACCCCTCTAAGCAGTTCATCTTAGAGGTGGATGCATCTGATTCCGGAGTAGGGGCTGTGTTATCCCAACAATCCGACACTGATCATAAAACTCACCCGTGCGCCTTCTTCTCTCGCAGGCTTTCTCCAGCAGAGCAAAACTACGATGTCGGAGACAGAGAACTTCTGGCGATCAAATTGGCTCTGGAAGAGTGGCGGCACTGGTTGGAGGGCGCAGAACACCCCGTGTTGGTATGGACCGACCATAAAGACCTGTCCTACATTCAGTCTGTCAAGAGGTCCAATCCACGTCAGTCCCGTTGGTCTCTGTTCTTTTCACATTTCAATCTGATCATCTCCTACAGACCTGGATCCAAGAATGTTAAACCTGACTCTCTCTCACGCCTGTACTCACCTGATAAACCTGAAGAACCTGAATCTGTCTTACCTTCCAGCTGCACTGTAGCGGCCGTTTCCTGGGAGATCACTGACCTGATCAACCTTGCCCAAGCTACTGAACCTGACCCAGGAAATGGACCACCCAATCGGACGTATGTACCCTCTTCTGTCAGATCTCGTCTAATTCACTGGATGCATTCTGCCAAGTTTTCAGCCCATCCAGGAATAAGCAGAACCATTTCCCTCATCACTCGCCATTTCTGGTGGCCATCCCTTCATAAGGATGTGAATGAATATGTTTTGGCTTGCCCCATCTGCGCCCGAAACAAAGCATCCCATCAGCCTCCTTCTGGTCTGCTGACCCCTTTACCTATTCCGTCTCGTCCCTGGTCCCACATTGCAGTGGATTTTGTAACCGGCCTCCCCGTTTCCAAGGGTATGACAACAATTCTCACAATTATTGACCGTTTTTTTTCTAAGTCCTGCCATCTTGTCCCCCTCAGGAAACTCCCGACTGCATTTCAAACGGCTCAACTACTCATAAAGCATGTCTTCCAACTCCATGGCATCCCTCGGGAGATCCTGTCCGATAGAGGCCCCCAGTTCACAGCTCAGGTCTGGAAAAACTTCTGCTCTGCCCTTGACACTAAGTCTTCACTCTCCTCAGGTTACCACCCTCAAACAAATGGACAAACAGAAAGGATGAATCAGGAACTGGAAATCCACTCTCCGTTGCCTCACCTCCACCAACCCAACAGATTGGAGTCAATTTCTCCCCTGGATTGAGTATGCTCATAACTCTCACACTTCATCTGCAGAAGACGGGTTGTCTGTCTCCCTTTGAAATCTCCATAGGTTATCAGCCACCTCTGTTTCCCTCCGATGAAAAGGACATATCTGTCCCGTCTGTTCAACACCACATCCGCCGTTACCAGAAGATTTGGAAGGACACCATAGCCGCTCTGAACCGGACATCTGCCCAAAATAAACGCTTCGCTGATCGCAGACGACGCCTAGCTCCCACCTTTTCACCCGGTCAACAGGTTTGGCTTTCCACGCACAATATTCCTTTAAAATCTATGTCCCGCAAACTTTCCCCCAGATTCATCGGTCCGTATAAGATTGCCTCCATCATCAACCCGTCTGCACCTGCCATCTTCACTCCGCATCCATCCTACATTCCATGTGTCACAAATCAAGCCTGTTCTGACTAGCCCTTTGTGCCCTCCGTCCGACTCCCCTCCACCCACCCGGGACATTGATGGTCACCCTGCCTTCACCGTTCGCCGGATCGTGGACTCCCGTCGCCGGAGCTGCGGTTGGCAATACCTGGTCGACTGGGAGGGCTACGGTCCGGAGGACCACACTTGGGTTCCGGGATCCTTCATCCTGGATCCCTCCCTAATCAACGACTACCGTGAGTCTCTGCCATCCACTTCTTCTGGACCGCCAGGAGGCGGTCGTTGAGGGGGGGGTACTGTTGGGATCTGGAGGTCTGTCCACCTTTCTCCAGCAGAGGGCGTCCTAGGTCTCCTGGAGCCGAAGCTGACTTCTACACCTGCAGCTCGTTAACTCATCAGGAGACCAGCATATAAGCAGTGGCAGCGCAGCACTCCAGTGCCAGAGTGTTAAGCCAGTTACGGTTAGCAAGCCTGAGCCAACCAACCTGTCTGATTCTCTAACTCCCTTGATACCTGAACCTGAACCTAACCAGTTTTGTCCTCTCTGCTTCCTAGGAAGAACCAAACTGAATCCTGACACTCTGGAAGAGTTTCACATTAGAACTACCTGTCTGATCTCTGGAGATCCTTGGATGTTCAAACTGTCTGAACCTGCCTGCCCGCTCTCAAGAAGAGAACTGGAGATAACCTCTGATCTGAACACCGAGAAGTCTGAAATCAAGCCCTGCCACTGCCAAGCCCTCTGTTCACCATCTGCCTCTGGACCCTCCTGGTTCCCTGCCTCTACCGCTCAGTCAACAACTGAACAGGTACAGACCTGCATTATCCTTCAAACAACAAAACCTGAGACTCAGCTAACCGAACTGTCCCTCTCTGCAGAGAACCCTGTTCTGACCAGTCCTGGACCAGTCCCTAAATCAGTCTTTATTATTCATTGTGTTTTCAATAAACTGTTAAACTTTTCCTCCATGTCTGAGCGTGTTCTGCATGTGGGTTAGATCCCTTAATCCCAACATCACATGTTGCTTTTTATGCGAAAACAAAATGCTTTGTTGAGTGTGCTAATTGTTACCCAGAATCCTCAATGTCCACACATTTGATGTAGCTGTCATTGGAGAACAACACCACTGTGGCAACCTGGTCAACTGGAAAAAAGAGAAAAGAGATTTAGCTGGGTTGATTTTTACAGTCCAGGAAGTAGGTGTAGTCCAGATCCTTCAGCAACACTAAGAAGGAGTCATTAGGAGTTTTTACCTGAAAGAATGACGTTCTTGATGGTTTTGTTAGAGTTGTTTGTGATGTTGACGTCAACATGGATTGTCTCACCATGATAGTAAAGCTAATTAGGGATTCAAGGGCAAGGAAAATTAGGGTAACAACGTCAGGAAAATTAGATGATAAAGAGAAAATAAAAACAGAGAAGTTATAGTAAATAAATTTATTAGGTGCTTATCAGAAAGTAAAACTTTTCAGAGTCATACTGCTTATATTTGTCTGGTCTAGACATATTATTTCTGGTTTAATTTAGTGTGTAGATTTATAACATGAAACAACAAACCTCTTTATCCAGTGTGGCCTTAACATGCAGCGGTTTGTCAGACATGACAAAGTCCTTGGTGGTTTCAACTGTAGGTGGGACTCCCTGTGAGTCTGGAGCGTACTGTACCTTCCTGAGCATTAGCTTTACTGTGCTCCTGTTGAACAAACAGATGCGGAGGTTTAACAGTTTCCTACTGACAACTCTGTCTGACATCAGGACAGCTGAGACTCACCGTTTGCGCACTTTTGCATCCTGGCTCTCAGCACTGAATGCCTTAATCTCGAACTCCACTGCACATTGCTGCAACGGAGGAAGGAAGGGACATTTACCGTCCAATTACCTGTATTAATGCATCGCCTCTACTCTGATCCCTGAAGTTAACATTATCAGGAACCACAAAAAATAAAAATCTTACAGGAACATTTTTTGGAAGAAGTTGAAAGGAGTTAAAACAGTAACCAGTAACCAGTAACTAACGGTCCTAGTTTTAGCTTTTGAACAAAGAGGGCCACCATAAAGTGAACTTAGTGATTGGGATGGATGGATGGATGGATGGATGGATGGATGGATGGATGGATGGATGGATGGATGGATGGATGGATGGATGGATGGATGGATGGATGGGACATCTATACCGTAAACCCTCTAATATAGAATATTTCACTCAGGTACATCTTGGTCCCGGCCATTATTGGAAGGAGGCCAGAATTAGAGGCAGGCCTCTATTTCTATTTGATCAAAACAGACTATGGGTGGAATGAATAAAAACAAGATTTTGTGTCTCTCATTTATCGAAAAAGTACAGTTACCATAACGGTATACAGAACATTATTCAGACATCTTCCAGCAGCTGCAATTTTTCTGCATGGCAATACGAAAAAAAAAAAGACACAGAATGAATTCTTGGCCAGACAAAGTTTTAGAAAAAATCAAGGGAAACTGTTCTACCATCACATCGAAATTTTGTTTGAGGAAGGCTAAGTGGAAGTAGGCTACCAGTATCATATATTTCAAGGGAAATTTAGAACAATGAAGGCCAACGGAATTCTATCATTTTAACGCTGCCTGGTTACCACCAGACCTACTGGTAATCACATTTGTCTTTCAGATCAGAACGATTGTGTAAGGCCACTACGATCTTTGTGTAAGGATGGGAATTCCAATGCTAATGGCTTGGATTCGTTAGCAAACATTGCCCCTCTGTGGTACTTGTATGTTACTATCACAAGTTGTTGAGGACCGCCCAGGGAGTCTTGCTAGTATTTACCTCCGCTGACAGCGAAACGGGTCATTATTAGAGGCCTGCCGCTATTGGAATACAGGCCAATATTAGAGGATTTACGGTATTTTAGCCCTTCTTCCTGCTCTTGCCATATCAGCCATCTCCCGTAAATTTTCTGCACTGTAATGTCTGCGTTAGATAGAAGCTCACCTTCCCAACATCATGGGGTGCTGGTTGGAGAGCCACTGAGCAAGGCAGATTGTCCGGAAACTGAAAAGTAATAAACAGATTACTCTCAATTTCAAAAGGAGATATAATTTAGCTGCAAAGGCTGGTTCTGATTGGCTGTTCTGTCCTGGATCACCTCGAAGAAGAATGGGTAGGCATTGCTTCCTAGTTTGCGCAGAAGCTTTGCCTGCACCCTGGTGTGGATTCCCTTCTCACGGTCCTGCAGGGGTGGATATACTTGGCGGGTGGACAGGAACAGCTCCCTGCGGAAGGCTATTCCCATCACATCCATGTCATCTCGGCCGTAGCGAAAGATGCAAGACAGGGTGACAAACACTGTAGGGCAGAGCATACAGGCAGTTTAACTCCAGCAGACACGCCTAAAGTAAATATGCTTTCTGTCCACGAGAGTCTGGCTGATGAATTATAATTCAGGGGAATAACTTTGTCAGGCTGGGTTACATCGATGCCTAACAATGGAAACATGAACAGCATGTTTTGGTACCAACCTTTCCTCCCAGCCAGAGCCTCAGGATCAATGAGGACAACGCCATCTGTTGGTAAACAAAGAAAGAGCAAATATTCATGTTAAACATTGAGCAATAGTGAGCAATCAGAAGGTCTTTGACACTTCATGTGAACCTCTAAAACCAAGAGTTAATCTCAAAATTATTTTTTTTTGTGCTTCAGTAGAAAGACTCTCAGGTTGTAGTTTATATTTTCCCTACTGATAGCAGATAGAAACAGCTAAAGTTTGTTTTATTATAGAATTATATTTCTTTGCAACTAATGTTTCTGCAAAACATGTTTTTGAGATTGTCCATGTTAAAGTCAGTTGGATTCAGCCAGGGACTTTTGAGGAGTTATTAAAAAAAAAACTACAACGTTGGAGAACTAGATAAAAACAAAGAGATATCAACATGACACCACTGTTGTAATTTTCTATAAACCGCCCTATTAATCAAAATAACTTAAATTACAGTGATGATGAATGCATTGTGTGTTGAATAAATCCCCCAATTTATCCAAGAGAAAATAAACTAGTCTCTGTTTCATGATTTCCTTTAACCTTCTTGGGATATGTGCTGAATTCTCCATCATTGAGACTCACCCACTGGATCCACAGAATCGACGCGGTCCACAAAGTCTCTCTTCCCCATGAACACTCCCACCTGAAGCAAACAAAGGCCTTATTTTTTAAAGGGGCTGTTTGTATTTTGGCTTCATGGAAAAAATATGTAAAAAGCAAAAACCACAAATAATGAAGGAGAGTTATTCTTTCCATAGAAAGATTATTTCTATTAATAATTTCAGACAATAAAAAGTGCTCTGACTGTCTTTTTTTTCTCTGAAGATCAAGCGTTTGATTAATTTCCTATTGAAGTCGTTCTTTTCTACAATATCCACAAGACATCAACCGAATGGCAAATAAGGTTTTGTCTGTTTTTTTTGTTTTTTTTTCCTGGATGATAAAAACAGCTTCAATACATCACCACAGCTGAGAACCACTGCCTGGTAGGTCTACAGTAGTAGCAATTCAAAATTTCCCCACTTTTCTTGATTGGCCCTTAACTGGTCCCCTACAATTCTTTTTTTAATCATCAATCTTCTCACTAAAATATTCTTTGTGTCATGATTTCTGAACATTAAGATCTAAAGAGAATTCAGTGAAAGGTTGGAGTCAGAGTAAAAAAAAAAAAAAATACATGCCCAGAAGAAGGAGGGGGTCACTCCAGTGGCTGGGAGTTGGCTCTGCATGCTCATGATTTAAAAATACACTAATGATGATAAACTAGTTAAAAAAATTGAAAAACAATTCACTTTCCAACTTGGAAACCAAGTCCAGTGGATTGTTTTTAATGTTTTGGGAATAACTTTGACCTGGATGACTGAGAACCTTCACCAGATGATAAACTAAATAGATGGTAAATTAAAATATTTTTTTGTTTCAGGTTGCTGTCAGACTTTATTCTCTGTTTGTTTATTGTCCTCTGTTTCCAGGAAGAAAACAGGAAGAAAACTGTTCGGTCTACTTGAGAAATCCTGCAGTACAGTCATTGGAAAAGAACGTGTTCAGCCTTGCTCCCTGTTAGCGCCCACACCTCTTCTCAGAAAGAAGGTTTCTGAGCATTAAGGTTTGATCAGCTGAGACCAACAGGAACAGGCTTCTCTTCAGAGATTCCTCTGGAAGGAACTTTACCAACCAAAGACAAAATATCTTCACTGCTCAACATTTTATTTCTATTTATTGTTGATATGAGATAAAGTTCAGTCATCTGAAAAGTAACTTCTGTACCCATATATCAAGTACAGCAAATTTTTACATGGGTATTCTTACTTGTTTAAAAACATATTCTTAAACAAAATACTCAAAAGCAAAATGGCTTCTTAAGTGCTCATTGCAGCTCAATTACTGATTAAAATGATGTGATCATACAGAAAGGCACTGTATGAGCAAATGCTGGTAATTCACATAATAAGTAAGTAAATAAAAAAATACAAATATAATTACAAAATAAGAAATATCTCATAGCTTAGATTCCTTATTATTCAAGTATTTCTCATTATTATTCAAGTTGAATATGAAAAGCACAGTACATTTCTAAAATTTTAAAATTAAATGTGACCTGGTTCTGTCTCTGCAAAACAGATTTGGTCTGAGAGAGAAAAAGTGACGGTTTAGTTGATCCAGTCCTGTGATTATATTTCACTCACCGACTTGTCTTTGCAGGTCTTCTTGAAAATTATGTTTCTTGGACTCATGATGGTGAAGATGAATAAGCTGCTGCTAGAGGCCTGGGAAAAAAGACCAGACAGGAAGCCATTTTTATCTTTCAGACAGTCAGTTCTCTGAATCACCATCACATTCAAATATAACCATTGTACTGAATGAAGAAACCAAAGAAAACAAACAGTGGGTTCAGAGGTTCAAGCTAAACAGATTTTCAATGGCAGTGCTTATACATTCATAGTGGACTAAAGCTTTGGAAAAGCTCTTGTTTCGGCTTAAACTGGCTCCTAAAGGTGAACCATTGACCATTATGTTGTAACAAATTTGTAATAAACCTCCATTTTTTTTTCTGATAATAATTGAAATAAGATAGAAAATGTTTTATTTTACTGATTCCAGAAAAGGGAGTTACTGTATTTGAAATTTTTTTGCAATTTCGTATACCTTTCAACAGGTAATTTTTACTGTTACTTTTATAGCTAATTTATTGTAATTTTATTAACAATTCTCTTTTTAGTCCCAATTCTGTTTGGTACATATTTCTTATCTTTGATGCAGTAACTGCTGCAAAGCACTTTGGTCAGCTTAGGTTGTTTTTTCATATTCTATAAATGTACAATTTAGATTTAAATTTGAGTCCCTGGGATTTTCTGCTTGCACAGTTTTCCTCCACATGACGGCAGCAGATCCGGTCTTCGATTATACCATTGATTAGTGTATTTTAGAAACTCTCATCCAGTCAGTTTATTTTCTCATGGAAGGTTCTGTTGGGTCAACTAAGAGTGTCATACACATGGTGCTCTCACAATAATGGTAATCACAGCCTGTTTCAAAGGGAGGCCATGTTGGAATCCATTTCTTCTTGATGTTGAGTTTTAACAGCCACTGCTTCTCTTTGGAGCTTATATGGATTTCTTGATAAAAATAAATAGTTGAGTTAATTGAATTAAATTTGCCTGGAGATGTGAGCAGACTTGAGCCCATGAGCCTCATAATCCTGTTAAATCCCTCTTAGACTGTGTTCACTGATCTAAACCACAACTTTGATTGTTGTTAACACAAAACAATGAACAGCAGTTTCTGTACAGTAGAAAAACAGATCAAACCAAGGCACAGAAATGTTAGCAAATTATAACAGAAAATATGCATAAAGTAAAATGAAACATTAAGAAGACTAAAGTTAAAGAGAAACAAAAAAGAACAGTTAACACTGCTTCAAATGTCACTGAGCTAAACTATGTTATAACAGAGACTTAAAGAAATGCAAGAGAAATAGCCTGTGGAATATTTTATGGCAAGCTGTTCCAGAAATCTGGAGCCCCTCCTAAAAAGAACAGACCTCTTAAAGCTTGGCTTAGTTTTTCCTTTAGGTATAATCAACAGAGGTGGATCAGATGACCTAAGGTCTCCCAGGGAAACTTACAACCAAGATAGACAGAGAAGTGTGAAGGAGAAAGATCATAAATGTAAAAGAGGAGGTTTTTAAAATACGCTCTTTGGCAAACTTGCTCCATATGACAGAAGTGGAGAGACAATCAAAATATGAGCACCAGTTCTGATGGAGCCAAAGACATCAAAGAGAAGCCTTACGATAATAATCTAGTGGAGTTGTGCTTAAAAGATTGTGGATTAATGCCCCCAGGTCACCTTCTGACACACACCAGGAAACCTTCTCCTTAAACGCAGCTGACTGAGATTTATACCAGTTGGCTAAGAAATTATTACATCAAGATTTTGGAGCAAATTCTGAATTGCTCTAAAGATTGATTCAATAAATAACATTTCAATGACATCAGTGACAAGATTTTAAGAAACTAACTGAGTTTTCCTACAGTTTTATCATGAGTATTATGTTTGAACCATTATTTTATTTGTGAGCCTCTGAAAACATAAAGCCTTGTGCAGAATAAAACATTACAAATATATCTATGATCTGAATCTGTGTCGCTGTGTCAAAGATGGAGATTAGATAATTTCTCCTCCTATGCTTCCCCCTCCCAATCTTCACCTACAGTAAACAGATGAAAGTGTGATACAGTAAAGCTGGAGGTGTTGGTGGGATAGGAGGTACTCACCTGTGCTGTAGAGCTGCTGAATGAGAGGAGGAGACAGGTGCTAGTCCAACCAGCTCTATATGTAAACACCTGCTGTCTTTCATGGCTCCTTCAGCCAATCAGAAAGACTCTGCTGTGAACTTTGTCCTCCTCCTCACAGCTAAACATGCAGGCAGCCAGACTTCCTGTGACTGAGCCCTCTGAGAGGATTGGAGCTGGTTCCACCTCCGTCAGCATAACTGGGACAGATTAGAGAGACATGAGGGGAACGTTGATGTGGAACATCTGACCTAAGCTCTGCCTTTATCCCCCACAGCTCGCTGCTTTCTCTTTATTCATCCTGACACTTCACAGACATGTGGGTCCAACCAGGAACCTCTATGCAACCAAAAAGATGTGTATTTTCTCAACCTTTACCTGGCAGCATACAGTGCTCCATAAAACTATTCGTACCACGTGAACTTTCTACAAATTTTGCATCATGTGCTTAATTTGGGGGCTTTATTGGTTAAATAAAGCCCTGATAACGAAAATAAAATTAATACTTATTTAAAAAAAATACTACAGCGTGCGCTGGGACAGAATTGGCTCCTCCAAGTCTGAGGCCATGGTCCTCGACCGGAAAAAGGTGGCTTGTCCCCTTCAGTTTGGAGGAGAGTCCCTGCCTCAAGTGGAGGAGTTCAAGTATCTTGGGGTCCTGTTCACGAGTGAGGGAAGAATGGAGCAGGAGATTGATAGGTGGATGCAGCTGCTGCAATAATGCGGACGCTGCACCGGTCTGTCGTGGTGAAGAGAGAGCTGAGCGAAAAGGCAAAGCT
>NW_015151580.1:56586-60712 GCF_000732505.1 Cyprinodon variegatus | reverse complement strand
TACGAGTACGAGTACGAGTACTAAAGTTAGGGAAGAAATAAAAAAATATATTATTAAGTCTCTAGAAAAAAAAAATAATAATTCTGAGCTCTTAACATTCTAAATAATTAAATAAATGAAAATAAACATTAAAAGAGGGAAAGACAAAAAAACAAAACAAAAAATTCAAGCTTAAAATTTATTTTGTAAGGTAAAAAAAAATGTTTTAAAAATAAAATAGAAAATATTTGTGTCAATAAGTGCCACAACTCTGTTGTGTTATTTACATATAACAAAATTAAAGAAACATTTATTGAATCCCCTGCATCCTCTATTTTTCCATTGACAATATGATCACATGCACATATGTAGTTGGCATGCTCATACTATTGATATGTGGAGTGAATGTGCAGAAGCAGTTTGAAGGTTGAACAGCAGGTCTGATCCGGTCTGCAGAGCTTTATGTATGAAGTGTGATGCTGCAAGGCTTTAATCCCCGGAGTTGCCTGTCAGCAGGTAGAGAAACAACACGGGTGGATTACAGGCTGCTCTGCATTAGTCATCAATATCACACTGGAAATTACAGCGTACACATGCACACTAAGAGCACACATAGAGTTCACCAGGAGAGCTCATCTGGCAGCAACTCAGAATTTTCTAAAGATCTAAATAATTTCTGTTTTTCGAGGTGTCTTATGGTTTAAACATGATCCAAACAGACACACAGGTGATCTATAAACAGTCCAAAGACACAGCCTGCATTTATGATTGTAGTGCCCTTTTCAGTGGAACTGTACTTTAGATGCAGGATAAAACATTGTTTTCAACATTATAGCTTTGTAAATTAATCTGTAAATTTATTTGCAGAAATACAAAGTACAGTAAAAGTTTGTTGATAATTTCTAAAATTCTAAAAGTCAGGTGTGAGCTCTCAGATGTTTTTTTTTTTGTTTTTTTAACAGTGTCCTGTCTGGCAATATGGCAATAAGAATAGTTGTCTTGATGCCAAAAAAGAGCCCAACAGATTTTGCTATCACCAGTGGAGCAGTATGGCTATTGCCATAGTGTTCCGCTTGATTTATGCATGTATACAGCTTTATTATAATTCATGCAGGGAGTATCATAGATTGTATGGATGTTGCAATGGGAAAGTAGAACATTAAAGGAAAAACTGGAAAAGGGATAAAAGATGAAAGAGAGAGGAGATAAAAGGGAGACAATGATAAAACGCCCTGGGATGTTAATATAGTTAGCCCTAAACCTAACCACAACCTGCACTCGTCCCTAGAAATGGTTTTTGCTCTCCTTTTCTGCTTTTTTTTTCTCCTCTTAATTGTTTTCTTCTCTTATTTCTTCCTCCTCCTCCCTCTTTTTAGTGGCATTATCCTGTCCCTCTGCATAAATTCCAACACAACAGAGTACGTCGTGATACTCAAACTAAACACAGTGTCCTATCTGGCGATGTGGCAATAAGAATAATTGTCTTGATGCCAAAAAGAGCCCAACAGATTTTACTTTCACACATGGATCAGCATGTGCCATAGTGTTCTGCTTGTTTCCTGCATATAAATTGCTTTATTATAATTATGCAGGGAGTTTTAAAGATTATATGGACACTGCAATGTAAATAGAATAGAAGAGGGAAACCATGAAAAAAATGAGAAAAGAATAAAGAAAGGGGAGATAGAAAGGAGATAATGATCATTTTCAGTCTGCTTCATCACCTGCAAAGAGATGTAAAAAAAAACTGTACAACCAACATACATGGTACAAGACATACAATAAAGTAACACCTTGAAACTATCGCTGAATGTGTGTGTTTCTCTGGTCAGATGGTATAGAGTGAAATTAGTTTTATGTGATTAGAAGAAATAACAATTTTTACATTTATTGTGAACATGGCTCATATTATTTGTTTTTATTTTTTTATGTTTATATTTTTATTGTAGATCCCCAGTAGCTGCAGCTTCACATGGCAGCTATTCTTTATGTGGTCCTGATAAGCTACCTTTAACAATCCTGTGGGACCTGAACTCATTCAAAAAACCCAACACACAAAATGCCAAGCCTATGATGGATCATGGAGCCATGCAGGAACCGTTTTGATAACATGCTGTAGCGATAATACTCGGCCCTGTGTTGTACTTTGCCTGGCTGAGTCTAATGCTCCTTCATCACAAGAAAAGTTGGTCCATTTTGTAAACTTCACCACTGGCCTGTTGAGCCCAAACTTCCAATGGCCAGCCAACCTCTGCCCAAAAATAAAAAAATCAAAGAAGACAAAAAGTCTCATTAGTGAGGAAGTGTATATTTTTTTGTTTGAGCATTTATGAATAATTCTGAACTTATGTGGGCAAGAAGAGAATAATAACGAATTCACACATCTGCTCCCAAAGTCCTCTAGTTTTATAATCAGTCCATTCTTGTATGAACCCTGGGGTCCATGATGAGTGGGACCTGAGTTTAAATCCAGTCACAGCTGAGCTGTTTTGTTAACAAACTTTATTGAGATATAATAAAATTACAACGGTTTCATTGAAATAATCAGTAATCAAAAATATTTTCTTAAGCAAAAATATGTAAAACAGTAAAGATTAGTAATTCAGACAAAAGATCGAAGACAGCTACGGTATAATGAGAGTGAACGGTTGGTTCTAAACATCTGAGACTGTGTGTCTCTATAATCCAAGTACATTTATTTTGTCCCCTAAAAACTGTTTATGGAAAAAAAAGCATCATGTTTTTTTTTCTTTACTTTCTTTGTACAGCCTAAAATCTAAACCTTTAGAAACAGACGAGCCAACAGAGTCCTTATAGAAAAGTTTTCAGGTGGGATTAGACATAAGCTCTGCCAGACTCTTGTTCGGACCGTGCCGTAGCAGTGTAGACCTTTCCTGGGTAACCTCTGAAAAAAACAAACAAAGAAAGACTTTATTCATAGGATTCATTTGCACTAAACGAATGCAACTAAAACATTTATGGTGGACGTGGCTGGAGTTACAGTTCTAAGAATCAATACGCCACCAAGATCATCCAAAGCATCATCATATAAATATGAAGTCTGTTAATTATTTACCCTTTCTTGCCAGCAGGTGATGCTCTCTTACAGGCGCTGCAGAGGAGACCTCCACCCAGGATGCATAGGGAGCCTCCCCCCCACCCGATGTAGAGGCCTGAACCCAACTCAAACCTGAAGACAAACACAAAGTTTACATCAAATCCTGTGTGTGAATCCAGAACTACTTCCTGCCTGAGAAGGAGAAAAAACTCACCTTACTCCTCCATATAAAGGGTTGTTGAAGTCCTGAACCACCTGGACTCCGTACCAGGAGCAGGCTATGATGCAGCATAGACCTGCAAAACACAGAAATACAAACATGATTCCTATAGGAAAGTGGCTTTACTTCTGTCAGTTATTTTTGAAGTACTTCATATTTTATCCAATTTAAGTTTTTAATCAGTTTGCATTTCATGCCTGTATGTTTCACACACGCTTTATAAACCAACAGACTTTGTGTCGTTTTGTGATCATTGTTGATTGTTTCTATTGCAGTTTAATTGCTCTGTTTATAAGGATCCTCAACTGTTGTGTTCAGGGTCCGTTTTTCAGTTAAACATATCTTTCACAAATAGGAAATATATGAAAAAAACAATCTAAATGAAAATGCTGTTTTATTGCCATTTATAGCTGTTAAGAAGTGTTATTGGGCTCATCTGTGTGTTTTTGTGCTGTGTCATTGTGCAGCTATCTGGTTGGTTCAATTCTGTACATCCTGCACCTTCCTGCATGTTTCAGATGGTTTCCTCTTAAAAAAAACAAAAAACAAAACTCTAACGATGACGACTAAAACTCCCACACAGTAGCTGATATTCAGAATGGTTCATCTTAGCAGAAGTTTCTGAGTTTGCATGTAAATATGAGGATAAGGCAGTTTATGTCAGTTTATGAAACTCTCTGTCACTCATAGTTCCCTTGGTTTAAGCCATTGAATACAATGATTAGGGTTCCCTAAAGAAGTGAAGAATGTAGGCTAATGCACGACTATGGTTCAACTTAACAGCAAAAGTTCAACATGTTAATAATAATATTAATAATAATAATATTAATAATATTAATAATAATATTATTAATAATAATAATAATAAT